>NC_054742.1:67554284-67861103 GCF_018143015.1 Lytechinus variegatus
TTGTGCCAGAATGGCAGGATACGAAGTCATTCCATTTTCATATTTAATAATCCTAACAAAAATTGTAATTCGTATATTGACATTTCATACTTTTTTATTCAACTTATTTCATGTAAACTTTTTTTTAACCCGAGTCAAACATAATTATCCACACTTTAGGAACTTTGAAATGGCCTATGTTCATTAATTATTAGCTCACCTGGAAACAATCCAATGAGAATTTGCAATCAGGATTTCGCTAGGTGTGAACTTAATGGTGAACTTGAAGTGCTCACCTGAGTTATACACGATGGTTATGAATCAGAAGGAATGGAAATTACGTGTATTGCATCATTGCTATGGTAACAATTGTGAATGAGTAAGTGCTAAGATATGAATGCAAATTGATTCAAATGAAACGTGGGTTTTAGGTGGGTATCATAAAGAGGCATCTAACCCGGATAAACACGTTGTTTACATTAGAGAGTCAGAAAGTACAGTTGTAATAACTTTCATGTTTGGTTTCTTAATTATTTACAAAATGTGATTCGGAGCAAAGACAGTCCTGATAATTAATTTCATTGTGAAAACGGGAGAGTTGACCATAACGTTTTTCAATGTCTACCCACAAAATCTCGAACATGAGATTAAAATAGTTTTAGTGATCTCATTGTCAATAACTTTCATGTTTCTTGCCTGATTTCCTTTAAGATTTCATCATTGTGTTTTCCATTTCCCTCTTACACGAATTATACCTTTCCAAGGGTCATTCCCTTGGTGCCATATACGGTTGTCTATTGCTAGATCTTTATTTATTCCTTTCATTGAGTTTTGTATTTAAAAAATGGCCACTCCTCTTCGATAAAATTAGGATGCCACCTGGGCAAAATTATTTTTATCATGGCAATGTGCAAGACTCTGCATCAATTTGATTTTAAACGAGTGTGCCATCATAGACCATTAAGACAGACGTATATGTTTATTTGACCAAAAATTGCATTGCTAAACAAACTATAAAAAACGAAAAGCAAAACAAAGCACAAGAAATACAACATCTGAAGCGGTTACATTCGTAATCTTGTACCAGGAAATTAATTCATGATTTTTTTTGGAAGGAAATTAGTTATTAATTACCGAAGATAGTGCGGTCTCGTACTGTTGATCATTCTATTGATTCTATTGACATGACTGATATAGGCCTTGCGCGATCTATTTTCCCAATTCTTAAAACAGGGTGTTGGTGAATAATGTGTTCAGGATGCTTGATGATGTCATTATTTCCGACAAGTTTCTATTATCAACCCCACCGGAATACAACTGGATAGGAACTATCTCAACGATGTAACATGATCTATAGACCATGGAAGGTCGAATGTCAAACAGTACACTTTGAATATTCTCGCACTCCTACACTTTCAAAATACATAATTCCATATCTACCTATTTATCTAAGGAATTAAATAAATTGATTAATTCTATTTGGCATTAAAATCGGCTTATTTCAATCTGCCCGTTTACACAAGCGCCATGATATGACATTATTGCGCTAATCACATGCCCACTGTTGCTGGATGGTAGCCAATATGCATCTAGACGTGATTTTGATGAGATCGTCTGCAATTTTTTTTCTCCAATCGGTATATCAGGAAGGAGGAGGAGTGGTCAAATTTTCCGATAAGACGCTCTCAAATGATTCAAAATTGGAGCCAACCAAATCATGCCAACTTACACCAATTAAGTAAGGTGTATGTTTGCATGTGGAATCGAGTACACACATTTACAATATGAAATACCAAACAATGCGGAATTCCACGACTGAAGTCTCTACTGCCATTAATACGGGATCATGATGATACAGAAAGAACTATTCGATTAATGATGGGAATGATTTTATTTATAAACAGAAATGATATGTCGCCATAAGCTCAACTGCATAATTGTTTACACTGAATCTAGGTAATAACTTAAACATGTTAAAGTAGCTTGTACGAATACACACTTTTATAGTTTCAGGTTGAATTCGGCAAAAAGAATTTCAATTTTTTTTGTACGAAACCTATGTTAACGTGTTTAAGATTTTTTTGTGTGCTTTATGTTCAGTATTGGAGTAAATTCTCCATCAACACGGACCTAATCCCGATCATAAACCTCGACACCACATTATGTCGCCACTCCTATATACGCGATCAATCCACGTCAGCGATGAGTACATCATTTGTAAAATACTGCCATGTCATCCTTATCATGCCCATGACCCTTTAAACTATCGTAGATTCACAATACCATTGTGTTCTTGAAGTAACTTTAAAACAACAACATCAACAGCAGCAGCAACAGTAGGTCGGTTGAAAGGTCAATGTACTTCATGAACATGTGGTGGCCGTAGCGGTGAATTCGAGTCACGGCTGCGGCCATGTTATATGGTTTGGCACATTATAAGACATGGGTTGAGAAACAGGCTCATCACAGTAAAACATAATCACATAGGCTGAACTTTCGGATCTTTGACAATGGTGTATCGATGAGAGACGAGGCTGTCAAGAATGTTCCAATACCGAGATGGTTAAAATCCTCTTGCAAAGCTCGATGCTGGTAAAGCATGCAATCAGTGCATTTTACTTTCATTCATATTCAGAAGCCGCCCCCAGAAAGAGAGTAATCATCCAGCAAGACAAGAACAACATATGCTTCGATTAAAGAATCAAATGAATAGCACCTCAGCATAAAACGATGTCCAACTTAAACCTGCGAGCTGTTAAGTAAGATGGTGGTCCAGTGATAGAGCGCCATGTCGCGTCTTGGTCTTACTATAGATTTGATAAAGAATGGGACCTTCTGCCATCTCGCCAGGCAATAATTTAATGAGCCCACTGGAAGACCAAGTGGGTTTTTCATAAAATTGTTCGTAAGGTACGATTGACTTTACGACCGACCAAAGATCCTTTCTTAGGAGCTTTTAATCAACACCAATGAAATTTTGGTGCGCATACTTTTCGAAATATAGGATCGCCAGTCGTTCGTAAAGTTGCTCGAAACACCCACCAGTTTAAATAGCAAGAGCGGCTCCCCTGTAATGCGTGTAGTGCAGACTCGTGATTGATAAGAGTTAGGTTTATTCCTATAACTATTGGTAATGGTTAAATATTCACCTGTGCAATCGCATCCAATGTCATCACACGGGTACCAATAAAACTATATTATAAGAATTGCACTTACCGAAGCTGCATATGATTAATCCCTCTTGTTTCTTTGCCAGTTCTATTGTTGTCTGTTATTTTCAGATGGGTTGCAGGGAATCCATGGTGTACCGGCATCACTTCATGAAAGACAGATATGACGCCACATCCCGTCTTTCCTTTAAATGATTACATCGGAACCACATTCCGTGTTAGGTACTATCAACCAGTAAAAGGGTTTTCCTGCAAGTCCAGGAAAAGAGACAGTTCTTGGATGTTGTATCTTTTGTGGCAAATCTCGACTTTTATGTTTCCGTGCAAGACCCGATGACGAGGTAATGTTTATTCGGTTCTCAGTTAAACCTTCAGGTAGTTCAAAGCACACGTCTATGGTGTGTGCTCAGTCAAGGAAATAAAAAGTGACCACGCATCCGCCTTTGAAGATGCAAAAAGACAGCTCTCAGTGGGGGGCAATTCCCTTGAGACAGGCCGAATCAAACAATCAGCCAAGTCGGGATGACGGGAAATCTTTCATAATATATCTTTCGGCGGGAAATTTCGAAGGTATAAAAACAATGACCTCCCTCTCCTCTACGTTTGTTTTCAATTTGAACCCGGGTATGGACGAGCCAAGATACAATTGACAGATGCCATTTCATAGCAACATTGGAGTTTTATTTTGAACAGCTTCCAAAACTATAGTCTATGGATGCAAACTCCAAGAAGTAAAACAAAATTGCACGATGTCTTGCACTATGTCTTGAACCAAATCTACTGCTCTCTGTTTTGGGGATAGTGTTCAGAAAATCTTGAACACGTTGAAATACTGATTTATTTTTCAGCCTCTGTTTTTCAAAAGTTTATGGCGATGCGCAAATGCAAAGGAGGTGCCCACGTGCCCGGGAGCATTGTACACACAGCCATGTTTACCTGCATTTGTTGGCAACGCTAGAAACTTGAACTTCCTGTCTGTATTTCCTGCGTTTTAATCGGGGGAATTGAGTCTCATCACTCCTACGCTATCTTGAACCTTTTCAATTCATTTTTAGTAAATGCAAAATTATTTGGATTATTATTAATCATTTTCATTGCCTTAGCCATTGTCGGACGACTGGTAATTCGATTTGTTAGTCTTATTAATCAGTTTAATAACAAGTGTTATTTCATATAATTGTTAAAGAACTGCCAAATAATGAGGACTTCACTTTTACAAAATGAAAGAGAGAAAATTTGATGTGTTTGGTTAAAATCGCCTGATTTTTTTTTATATTTATTCTGCAAGGTCAACCCCCACACTTTCGGCTCAGCACCCCCTATCCTCTTCACAACGGTTCCGCTGCATTGTTTTGGAAATTCATGTATAGGATTTACCTATCGTTTACGGGGGTATCTCACTGGTCTTCAACTTGTTCGCGAATAGTTTGCGACTTGGAAGTCTCCCAGACATCTGAAATAATGGAGTCTTTGAGGGTCGCAAGAAAATCGAACGTGCTCAATTAAAAAAAACACACTTTTTCAAGTCTTCGCGATGTCTCCGCGACGATTTTGTTATCAGAATACCACACAAGATGTCTAGCAGACAAAATGATTATCAGACTGACAGAGAGACAGGGGTGATTGCTTCATTGATTCGTTCATTCAAGTATTGATCAATTCATTGACTGGCTGACAGACTGACTGACAGGCAGAAAATCAGACAGACAAAAAAGTCTGACAGACAAAATGACTGACAGACAAATGTCTGACAAATTTCTTATAGATGACTGATTCACTGATATGGTAATTGCGTCGTTGATTCGTTCATTCATTTATTGATTGATTGACTGACAAAATGACTGACAGACAGTCCGACAGACAAAATATGTGACAGACAAAAAATAGAAATAAAAGTCTGACTCAGACAAAAAAAAACACTGACCACCAGTAAAGAAAGTACACAAATGACTGACAGACAAAAAATCTGACACACAAAATGTCTGACAGATAAAATGTCTGATTTTCTTTGATTGATTGATTCATTGATTGATTCACTGATTGGTGATTCATTCATACTGGCAGAAAGAAAGCCTGACAGATAAAACGACTGACAAATATCTGACGGACTTTCTTTGAATGATTTCATTGATTTTTGATTGCTTCATTGACTCATTCATTGATTGACTGGCAGACTGACTGTGAGACAAAATGTATCTCACAAACAAAATCACTAACAGACAAACTGTCTGACAAATACAAGTCTGGCAGACAAATAACAATCTGAAAGACCAAACGTATCTGACAGAAAAAAATGACTGATAAACAAAAAAAATGACACACAAAATGTCTGACAGATGAAAGACTTTACAGATAAAATGTCTGACTTTCTTTGAATGATTCATTGATTGATTCACTGATTGGTGATCCATTCATTAATTCCTTGATCGATTGATTGGCAGACTTGCTGGCAGAAAGAAAGCCTGACAGATAAAATGACTGACAAACAAATATCTGACAGACTTCCTTGTAGACTGACGTATTCACCGATTTGGTAATTGCGTCGTTGATTCGTTCATTAATTCATTGATTAATTGGCAGACAGAATAAGTGACAGACAGAGAGTCTGACAGACAAAAAAAATCTGACAGACAAATGTCTGACAGATAAAATGTCTGACAGACAAAATGACTGATATACAAAACGACTGACAGACAAACAATCTGACAGACGAAATGATTGACAGACAAAATATCTGACGAGCTGACTCACAGACTGACTGAGAGACAGGGGTGACTGCTTCGTTAATTTATTCGTTGATTGATTGATTGGCTTGCAGACTGCCAGAATGACAGAATGGCTAACAGATAACATGACTGACTAACTGATTGGAGTACATGGTAAATGCTACTTGCATTGATTCTTGGTTCTCATTTGCATTTATCAATTCAATGAATCAACTTCATGATTTCATTGATAAATGCCAACATGTTAATATTGTGTCATATTAATTCTTATGCAATTTATAAAATGGGGGTTACTATCAAGCCCGCAAAACCTTTCATATATATTTTTGTGTATCTTTCATTATTTATTTCTTTAAAAAATTTGGCTCGCACGATCAGTATTTTCTCTTGTATTAATTGAGAAACACGTCTTCTGCCCTTTCACACGGTAAACAATCGTAATTTGAATGATGATTCCAGCAAGTCTAATGACGAATGTTTAAAACGTGTGAAACCAAACTTGAATCACGAACGCTAATCACTATAGTCAGGCAGCACATGTCATCTACTTCGAAAAATTGGCTAAGTCTGATTTTTCACTTTTATGTGATTGGTGACATCATAAGGAACAACTTCCAACTTGGTGACAAATTTCTAATGGTCATCTTGACCATGTGAGGGGTCAAAATTGGGTCAATAGGGGTCAATTTTTGGAATTGCCCCGATTGTGTTGAGTCATATATCAAATTGTTTGTCTGGCTATACTGAACAAAAAAGTGTACACAACTATATACTCTTGACCTCCCATTAAAAAAGTTATGCCCGGAAATGTCAAGAGGTCAACGAACTTTCGTTACATTGTATATTTTTATGGCAAATTACACTGAAGGTGATAAAAAGCTAATATTTTCGTTTTTTCTGTTTTGCATGTGTGTACTTTTTTATTTTTCATTTTAATAAGTTCATCTTCAGAAGTCGTTATCCAGAAGATATTAAGGGTCAAGACAAGGTCAGGGAAAGGTCAAGAGGTCAACAAACTCTCATTGGTAGCCAAAATACACTATAAAAGCGGTTTGAATTTAGAAGTAGGTTCTTCAGTTTGAAAAGTCTCTAAGAAGACATTATCCATTAGATAAAAAGGGGGTAGAATGTGCTCATTTAGGAACAAAATAGATAAACAGTGATAGACGTCGAATAGTTTGAGTGTGGTATCATGTTTTATTGCAGGAATACCTTGAAACGACTTGACAAATCCTATAAAAAATCAAATCATCTTCATGACGTTATAAGTGCAACCAGCTCTTTCCGAGTTGCTTGATTTAGGAACTCAATTCAAGTTCTTTTCATTTCCAATTTACCGATCTTTGATATGTAAAGAAACATTTCATCCATTTGTTTGTACAGAATATTTTAATCAACAGAAAATATTGTCATGTACTGGGGTATATGTTCTTTTGTCGTTTTTTTTCTCCTACTTTGTGAACTACCTGGATGTTGCCAGAAAGAATAATCACATCAAATTTCATTGAAGTAAACCACGGCCATGCCGCAGCGGGCGGAGGCTGCAGCGGTCCCCAGAATTTGTAAAAGAAAATTGCATATTTTTTTTTACTGAAAGATATATAATAATTGACCAAAAGTATGCACGAAATCTATAAATTTCTCTTTACAATATGCAAAAGCGGCCCCGATGATTAGCTCAGAACAGCACAACACCAGAATTGTGTAGTCCTTCTTGGCTCCAGAGATCGAGTAATGGTCAGAATATATCACATCAGCATAATTGACATACACTTCTACAATACGCATGCCTGCATGATGTTGCCTCTTTGTCAGAAATAATATAACCGTCACACATTTTGAATTAAGGAGCAATTGGAGCCCAACTTATAATATCATCCTCAATCCTAAGTTAATCCAAATGAAATGTTATGCATCTTTCTTAGGAGCTGGGGCACTGGTCAATCGATGTTTATTCTGTTACATATTATTACACTTATACCCTACTACAATACAATAATTTCTGTTGATTGAAATATTCTCACAAAGCAATGAAGGAAATGTTTCTTTACATATCAATGACTAGTAAATTGAAAATGAATTGAACTTAAAATTGATTTCCTTAAAAAAAAGACACTCGGAAAGAGCTGGTTGCACTTATTACATCATGAAGATGATAAGGGCACAAGGGTTTGTCAAGTTGTTTCAATGTATTCTTGCAATACCATGATACCACACAAACGCATTCGACGTCTATCTCTGTTAATCTATTTTGTTCCTAAATAAGCATCTTAATTTATTTAATGTTATAGATACAGACTTTTCAAAATAAACAACCCTTAAAAAATGAGACTTCTACGATTCTAGTCGCTTTTAGGGTATTTCAGCTACATGTTGACCCTTTGACCTTTCCCTGACCTTGTCTTGACCCTAATATCTTCTGGATAAGGACCTCTGAAGGTGAACTTATTAAAATCGAAAATAAAAAAGTACAAACATGAAAAAGAAAAGTAAGAACCCCCGGAAAATAGCTTTCTTAACACCTTCAGTGTAATTTGCCATATATACAATGTAACGAAAGTTCGTTGACCTTTTGCTATTTCCGGTCATAACTTTTTTACGGGAGGTCAAGAGTATATAATTGTGTACACTTTTTTGTTCAGTATAACCAGACAAACAATTTGATGTATAACTCGACACAATCGGGGCAATTCCAAAAATTGACCCCTATTGACCCCATTTTGACCCCTCACATGGTCAAGATGACCATAAGAAATTTGTCACCAAGTTGAAAGTTGATCCTTGTGATGTCACCAATCACATAAAAGTGAAAAATCAGACTTAGCCAATTTGTCGAAGTAGCCGGTAAATCATGACATATGCTGCCTGACTATTATCGCGAATTCAAATTCTATTACGGAGGTGGAATTCTAGTTAAGTTGCACTCAAATTATGGTACGAATTTTCCGTGTGAAAGGTCCGATGATTCTAAAGCCGAATTGCAATCGTCATTACAATGATGATTCAAGATTCATGTGCGCTTTGAATTTCTAGTTTTCCGATCGAAATGTAAAAAAAATAGTGAAGCTCGCGTTGCTTCATCCGCCATATATCTAGCCCTCATTTTTTAAAGGTAAATGCTAGTTTTGGTAACGATATCAAAATGAGTTCGTACAGAATACAATGAAATGACCACTAAAGTGTCTGTTTGTATAAATAAAACGCATGTGCCAAAGGATTCTGGAAGAAATTGTGTAATTGCTGAGAAATCAGCAAATAAGCACGGGATTCGGGTAGGGCGTCGGCCCGACGCCCTAAGCAATAATTATACATTGTCCCACGTGCGCTTATCTGTGTTGGGGATTTTCGGTGTGAATATTTTTCAGCGTAGATTTCAAGATTTCACAAAGTCCAGTTAATGTAACTGTACCAGATCTAGATCCTCGATGATATACTGGCAATTAAGCCTTGTTTTACAGACTTTCTCATGAAATCAGTGTTAACTGCAACTACTGGAATTTCTCTTTAAGGGGGAGGGGGCTTATTACGCTACTACCTCAGAGGGCGCAATTCAACTTCGCTGGATAAGGTCACGACCGTTCCGGAGAGTGATAAAACCCTATATTTCTAACGTTTTTGGATATATATTTTGAGAAAGGACTAGTGGAATCTAAGGTAAATATAGTGACATAACATATATATCTATTTGGAAACTGGATGTTGTTGCATGGTCTTGATATTTTGAGATTCCAACCTTGAGGTTAACGCCCAGGCTATTTTTGAAAGATGGCGGCCTACGCAGAAAAAGCCCGGTTTAAACCTCCAATAGACTCAACTGACATTAAACCGGTGTTTGTGAAACACAAGGACATCCCCTCTAGTAATGACAAAGATATATCAAGTGAAGAACTTTTCAAGTGCATTGCTCGTACAACAAAAAGTAGCGGCATTAGAGGGATTCAAAAAATCGGAGGTTTATGGCGTTTATATCTGACGTCCCAAGACTCCCGTATAGAGCTCATCACAAAAGGCCTGAACGCTAGGAATGTCAATATCGCAGTATACGATAAAAATCCATTCTTAAATGATGGAATGGATGGATGCATTCGCCTCATAATTAAGGACATACCCCTGTCAGCCCATGACTCCTTGATTTGTGACGAACTAGAGAGGAGGAAATATAAAACTGTTGGGAAACCACCTACCAACGGCTCCGTGATGATGGGCAGTTGACAGACTGTCTAACTGGAGATAGGACTGTTTACATCCAGCAACCATCCCAACCCCTCCCTCGTTTCATGACCTTCGGCCTCTTCAAAGGGAGAATCTTCCACCCAGGGCAAATTACAACCAACACAAGCAAGGTGGTAGTATGCTCCAACTGCTTGAACGAAGGGCACCATCGTTCAAGTTGCATTAACCCGGTTGTGTGCCGCAGTTGTAAACAACCTGGGCACATCCAGCGTGATTGCAGCTGTACGACCACGCCCACCTCGCAGCAACAGGCTGATAACACCCGCACAGCAGATATCACCCCCGATGCCCAGGCGACAATTGACCAGTTCATCGCGTCCAAGCGAAATGCAGCTACCCCCGTCACCGAACAGACGCCTCACCTTGACGACCCCATACCTATGGAACCAAAGATTACGCGATCAAAAAGCAGCCGCCAATCGCAACAAAAGAAAGCGTCGTCATCCAGGCAACCAGGCATATCTGAATACCTACGTAGCGAGAAAGCAAGTTCACGAGAGTCGGCAGTCACAGAGGAAGAAACAAACACAGACGCAACAGCTTCGGGAGATGAAGAAGAATCCGACTCGTATCTATCTCCTGAAACACCTAGCCCTAAGAAACAAGGGAAAAAACGTCCGTCAAGCGTAAGAAAACAGAAAAAATGAAGAAAAAAAAAACAACAACAATTGAACAGTAATTATTCCTGAAGGTGCAGAGATGGTCCATATCTGTTCTAACTTGAAAACGCAGAATCTACACCTCATTTCTCTTAATGTCAGAGGCATTCGGAATAAAGTAAAACGAGGCGTTATTTTTTCATGGTTATCTTTTCAAAAAGCGAATATAATTTTATTACAAGAAACCTTCTTAACAACTGAGCTAGAATATGCGTTTAGATCAGAATGTGGTGAACTGTGCTTTTTCAACCATGGAACGAATCATTCTAAAGGCGTTGTGACTATAATAAAGAAACAGGATAACATTGAAATACTCGAAACTTTTGTGAAATTCAACGGAAGGGCAATTGCTGTAAGATTGAGTGTTAAGAAAAATACATACTTTCTTCTTAATGTTTATGCCCCAACTATTAAATCTGAAAAAGAAATATTTTTCAAGATAACGTATAACTGGATAAGAGATATAAAACAAAAGGGTGATTTACTCGTATTTGGAGGTGATTGGAACTGTGTACAAGATCCCAAGCTTGATACCCAAGGTTGTTCACAGGCTTATAAACAAATTAAAGGGTTACAAAATATCCAGAATAAATTTAGTCTAAGTGACGTATGGCGAAAATGGTATCCACTCGGAAAACAATTTACCTGGCGTCAATTATCGTTAGGGATATCATCTCGACTCGATTACTGGTTGATTTCTTCATCATTGTATTGTAATGTTCAAAGTACTGATATCAGACCTGCAATCAAGTGTGATCACTGTGCTATATCACTAAAATTAAGGATAGAAAGTGTTACGAGAGGAAAGGGGACGTGGAAATTTAATAATTCATTATTATATGATTCCGTCTATAAGAAACATATTAAGTGTATTATAAACTCTACATCATTTCAATGCTATATGAATGCAAGAACCAAATGGGATATGTGTAAAATAAGGATTCGAGAGTTTACCATGAAATTCGCTAAGCAAAAGCAAATTGAAAAGATGGAATGGTATAAAAGAACGTACGAAAAGTACATGTTATTGTGCAGGAAAGTTGACAGTGGAAATTATGAAAGAAACGACATAGCAAGAATGAACGATCTGAAAACAGATATTGAAAAATGGTATGCACATAGATGTAGGGGCGCATTTGTAAGATCTCGCGAACGGTGGATGGAATCTGGCGAAAGATCTAACAAGTATTTTCTCAATTTAGAAAAGAAAAATGGAAAACAAAAAGAAATTGACTGTATAAATAAAAATGGAAAAATCATTACTGGTAATGGAAACGTTATTAAAGAAATAGCAAATTATTACAAAGACTTATACTCAAAAAAGTCTTCAAGAGTACATTCCGAAATAAAAAAGTACCTAAAAAATACAAATTTAACTACTCTTTCTGAGGATGATGCACTGGCTTGCGAAGGCTTAATAACAGAAAAGGAATGTTTTGAAGCGTTAAAAACAATGAGAAATAACAAATCCCCTGGCAGCGATGGACTAACTGCAGAATTCTATCGGTGCTTCTGGGATGATTTGAAGTATATGTTGATCGATAGTTTAAACGAAGGCTTTGAAAGTCAAGAGTTGTCTGAAAGCCAGAAACAGGCTGTCATTACATTGTTACATAAAAAAGGTGACAAGAGAGTAATAGACAACTGGAGACCAATTTCATTGTTGAACATTGACTACAAGATCCTTGCAAAAGCACTTTGTAAAAGATTGTATGCTGTGCTAGAAAACATAGTCTCTGCAGATCAGACTGGTTATTTAAAACAACGTTCCTCTGTACAAAACATCCGCCTTGTTTTAGATACTATTGAATATTGTCACTACAAGAACTCCCCAGGGATTTTAATTTTTCTAGACTTCAAAAAAGCATTCGACAACATAAGTCACGAATTCCTTTTTTTGTTACTAGATAGACTGAGTTTTAAAGAAACTTTTAAAGTTTGGGTTAAAACTCTTTATAACAATGCGATAGGGAAGGTAATTAATAATGGTTGGGTCTCCAAAGAATTCAAAATAGAGCAAGGTGTGAGGCAGGGTTGCCCTTTATCAGGTCTCCTCTTTATACTGGTCGCCGAAGTCATGGCAGTGAGAATAAAACAAAATGCTTACATTCATGGAATTCAAATTCCCTCAGAAAATCCAGTCATGCCAGTTGGTATTGTTCAAGAGAATGTCGTTATGTCACAATTGGCAGATGATGCTGTTATATTTGTAAACTCTATAGAGTCGGGAAATTTGGCTCTGAAAGAAGTTGAAACGTTTGGTCTTTTAGCAGGCCCAAAACTAAACTTAATGAAAACAAATGCTATGTCTACCTCTTTCCAAGAAAAGGAACTGGACAATTTAGCATGGACAAACCAGCCCATAAAATACCTCGGTATATACATTTCCGCCAAACAAAAAGAATGTGAAAGTTTAAATTGGGATTTTAAAATTGAGAAGGTGAGATCTCTTTTGAGGGTATGGAAAATGAGAAACCTGACATATTATGGAAAGATAACAATTATAAAAACACTTGTTGTTTCTCAATTTGTATACATTGGGACATGTTTACCAATTCCAAAGAATATTATGACTAAACTTAACAAATTAATATACAGTTTTCTTTGGGGTTCCAAAAAAGAAAAAGTCAAGAGAGCGGTTGTTACTCGCTCTCCAGCAAATTGGGGTTTAGATATGGTGAACTTAAGGACCAAATTTTTATCATTACAATTGTCTTGGTTCACAAAATACCTTAAAGGTGACAAGTCACAATGGAGACTATTTTTTAAATTCTGGATAAACCGCATCGGAGATGTATCGGAGGTTTTGAGAATGAACTGTTCGAGTAAAGATATGCTTTTTTTATGTACGAAGTTCAAATTACCAGAGTTTTATGTCAACCTACTTATGTACTGGAGTGAACTGAGATATATTCATTTTTATAACGTAAAAGACGTGTTCGATCAAGTCTTATGGTACAATAGCAATATTAAACACGGAAATGACCTCTTATATTTTAAAGAGTGGAAAGCTAACGGGATTGAAAAAGTCAGTGACCTTTTTGAAAATGGGCACTGGATATCGTGTGTCTCATTGCAAAGACGATTGGGCACAAATTCATTGTTAATAAATTTCAAATTTTCTAAATTGAAAAAGGCATTTCCAAAAGTATGGGTGAGTGAAATAAGAAATTCAGTTTACACCAAAGTTGAAACAGAAAATGAACCGGAAATGTTTGAAATATCATCTGGTGATTGCATTAAAGTTTGTTGCATGAAAGCAAAAATTTTTATTTATTACTAAATGAATCAGAACAAGAGAACCCCCCTGTTTCTGGTTGGTGGGAAGAAATTTGTCAACTACCAATTGATTATGAATGGAAGAACGTATTAGATTTTAAATTGAAAAATATCAGAGATAATAAAGTGAGACAATTTAATTTCAAATTATTGCACAATATTTTACCTTTTAAAGAAAATCTTTTTAAATGGAAGATCTCGTCAAACATTATTTGCTCATTTTGTAACGAACCTGAATCATCTATTCACATTTTGTTGAAATGCCACCAAGTAACTGATTTTTGGAAAAAGATTCACTTTTTAATATTAGATTGGTTTAAAAAAGACATTTACTTAGAAGAAAAGATTATTGTAATTGGTTTTAAAATCAGCGAGTCTAAATTTGATTTGATTAATCTATTATTAATTTATGCACAATATGCTGTGTACAAAGTATATATGTTAAATTACTTTAAGAATAAATTGTTCAATAGTCAATCAATTTGGATGGTATTTAAAAGTGATTTCAGGAATTATGTTCAGTGGAAATACAAAAATAAGAAAGATGTTTTAGAAGAACTTGAAAAGTTTCTGTTTTAGATACTCTTACAATTTCTGCATTTTGTATTTACTCCTTCTTTTCTATACCTGTTGATTAATTCTGTATACATGTGACTATATCGTTATTTTGATTTTATGAAATAAAGTACCTCAGAAGAGGAAAAGAAAAAAAAAATTACGCTACTACCTACCCCCCCCCCTCTCTGATTCAACTTGTAATTAAGCATTGGTCGTCCAAATGCTTTTGTTATAGTTCACTTAAGCCCACTTATTATCGGGAAGTGAGGTAATAGGTCTATACTGTATGTACCCTAATAGTGTAGGGATTTGATTCTTATGTAATCAAAGAAAAGGTGTTGAAGGTTTGTCTAAAAAAGGCTGTACGTAGTTTCGTGACAAGAATCAACGTGTCTTTTCAGCTGTGCTGGCCCAACTAAACACTGGAAATTTGTTCATGTGAGTCAATTGACTGTTCTTATTTTATGATACCTATTTAATTATATCTGTATAAATGGAATAGGGCGCTAATTATGATGTATTTGTGTATCATCTAAAGACTAATTTATTAGATTTCGTATTTTTACTGATCGACATTTGACATGCAGGTACAGTTCACTCATTCAGTGTACAGACATTTACCTCATCAGTTTGTACCCGCTGTGTGCTGAAATAATAAATATTTGGTTTATTTTCTCTTAATTTAGTTAATATTTAATGTTTTACGTAATTCATATAGTCAGTCTCTACTACATTTATTCCCACCATATGCCTTGATCCGAAGCAAATTGAATTCTATGGCATTATATTTTTTTTCTTCTAATTTAAGATATCGTGTGTGGCTACATTTTGTACTTTCCATCAACAGAGGGCCTCTCAAATTTATGCTTAAAAAATACAGTTCTTGAGCGCACTGATGAATAACCAAAAGTGATTTCCATGATTAGAGTAAAAATAAAACCATAACACAATTCATATGTGAATGGAATTAAGTATCTTATTACAGTGATATTCTAAAGACTCTTTGAGTGTGCATGAAATACTTTATTTCAAGGGGAAATATAACTAGATACCTTTAAATGTGTGACATACCATAATGAGGTTTACATTTTATCATTTTACAAAATTAGCGTTAAAAAAATTAAAGAATTAAACTGTGAATCCATCATTTGGACATTCTGTGCATATAATGCAATTGTTTGTGCACTCTTGAAAGAGTTGCAGAATGAAAGTGATAACGTAAAAAGCAGACCCAATTGGTGTGATTCATTTCTGCCAAAAAATGATGAAAACAATTTCAAATGGTGCGTCCCGTCTTTCCTTTTTATGACGTCATGAATTGATCACGTGATTGATTCAGTCTTTGAAAAGATCATCTCGAATCCCATATGACTCTACTTTGTCATGTTGATATCAGACACAGATATCAGGAAAGAGTTTTTATAGCGGAAATGACTTGACAGCTCAATAAACTAGGAAAATAAGATAGTAGGAAAAGTAAAGTAGAGTTAGAGTTACAGTGTAGAATAGCAAGAATAGACACTAGGAAATATGAGAGGTGAAACACACAAAGAAAAACAAAATAGGAACGAGCTGGTTTCATAATTCATACATTATACAAACTACTTTAATTGAGTAAGAAACTTGAAAATCAAACAATACTGTAGTATGTCAAGGGGAAGTCGCTGAAATCTATATACAAGAAAACCTGAACATTTTTAAAAGTTATTATAAGTGGCGGTAGCAATGCAATCGAATTTAATGATCAACCAAAATAATTGTCATATTTCTTATTAATATTTGTCTACACGAATCTAGGCAATATTTGGTTTATGGTTGTTTTATGATATAGAAAATTCGCAATCATCGAATTGGATAGACGAAGACATGTATGTTCTATTCACCACACAAGCAATTATTTCATACGCCATTGTGGACGATTCAATCATGAACTTTCAATGACATTAATTAACTATAGCATCATAGCTGTTGTTGGCATGTCTGTTCGTTGTTAATACTTTATTTGAGATATCATCAGTGACTCATTGTTCATTGAAGGTTCCTCAGCTGCGCTCGTATTGATCTGTCTCTTACTTCCGAATAAAATCAGTTCTTCAATTAGCCTAGTTTCAGACCTGCTCTACAATTCCTTCCCATGTGTAGCATTACGCCCGTGGTTCTTATTCCGGGCTATATCATATATATTGATCCTAAATACTTGATAGTCTTAATAGTTGTTATTTTAGTCAGGTGATTAATTCGAAGACTGATGTTTCATAAAGCTGAATGTATGATGAACACAACTGGTCTCAACAATTTGCCTAAGTCGAAATCCAATCTTTGTCGACTAAGGTGCTTATCTAACAAGCCCCCCCCCCAAAAAAAAAAAAAATCAGTAAAAAGAAATATATCTAATTCCAGGATAGTCATCACCATTACCATGATTAGGTTATGAACAATTTTAAATCTTATATATTACCAGAACAGCAGAGTAATCAGTAGCTCGTAGTACTTGCCAACAATTAAAATGAAATACACAAGTTGGTTGATTGACTGTTATACTCTTGTCGAAGAATTCGCTTGTATTTTTATGTCGAAAATTAATATTTAGATACTGGTCAAAATCATCAACGCCTTACATGCCTTACGTAAACTTGAATTTGGAATCAGATATAAAAAAATATGTGTACGGCCGTACGCATACTTTTTTTTCCTGGAGGGGGAGGCAATTAAAATTTTCCAAAGAAACTCAAAAGCGAGTGAGCGAAATGACCCAGCCTGTCATGGGGGCGCTGTTGTATTTTCTAAATTGAATTGTGCACATTTTTTTGGTGAATTTGTGAACGTTTTTATTTAAAAAGTTAAGTGTTCAAAATTTTGGGTTGGCCCCACCACTGTCCGCTTCGTATGCCATGGTTTTGTGAACAATGCTTCCTTCCTGGTTTTATACAGTTGATTCATTCATTATTTAGTATTTTAATTTTATTTATTATTTGAATACATTTTATTCACTCATTTTAAAAGGGGAAATTATATTCAAGCCAGTATGGATTTGTGGTTTGTATACGACGCACAGGCCATGGCGAAACCAAGATGACCAAAGTGCGCCAAAAGTCTATTTGGGCAATTTCATATTTTAATTTTGTCATGCCCAGCTGAAAGACAAAACGCTTTGAAGAATACTTACGTAAAATGCTTCATTCTGGAATGTATATTAAGGTTGTTAATATCCTTCTTCATATCGTAAATGTGACATTTGTCAGTGGCCGCGTATATGACAACGTAATTGAACAAAAAATCATTTCACATGAGGTTTTTATGTATGAATCTGAAATGGCTCCCACATAAATCCTGATATATTCTCTCTTTTTTCGTGTGAAAGGGTTAAAGTTGATAAAAGGCACATTTCAGGTGGTTTATTGGTTGGTTAATCCTACGTCGAAACAGGCTGATCTTCCACGTCTTCTGCATTTACATTAGAAACGTTTATTTCAGTCTAAATTCTATCACCATCATTTCCCCGATGACTATAAAACTTTAAGTTGATACTAGATTTAGCTGCCGTTTTGCCCGGTTTTTCTGTTAGAGCAGATTTTGCCCGAAAATACAGTCATGTTTATCGAAGCGCAACGTATGGGGGCGCACATGATCATTCATTTCATTTGCACGGTGCAGATCGATAATAGGAGTCCCGGTATACATGATTTCAAGGGGTTACACAGATCTTCCAAGATAAAAGTGTATTACAAAATAATTGCAGCTATTTATCTCCTCAGTGATATATGTATGGTGTAATATACTGTGCGTTTCGAACCCCAGTCCCCCCCCCCTCCTCAGTGTACATGTAAGCCTAGGGTACGCCTTTGCTTGTTCCCTCCCTTTGAAAGCACCCCCCCCCCCCATCTCACGTTTGCCAAAATTTCTGAACCCCCCCCCCCTTTCGCGGGCTTTTCCTGCCTCAGAGATCCACCTAAATCCGGAACATTGCTCAAAGTTCCCCCCTATTTCAGGTGAGCTCTCATTCCAACTCCCTATCTCAGGGCAGACACCCCCCTCCCCTTCATCTCAGGTAAGATGCCATTACTCAATAGAGGTTCCCTGATGTCATGAGTGAGGACAAGCTTTCAAATCTAGCATAAATTTTAGGAATTTGATCCCGGGATTTGATCTTTTTATTTTCTATGATAGGGTATTCCAGATATTTATAACCCCTTTTTTAAATTTCTCAGGAGTTCAAAAATAAAGAGAAAGAGAGAAAAAAACACACCCCCTGTTCAAAGAAATCTTCGGGTAAAAAGACAATTACACCCCTTTTTTTTACAAACCGAGGGCCGGACTTGTCCCGCGAAAAAATACCCCTTTACCGGACATTTTGGGAACACGCATGCGGTACCTCGATCGCGGAGGGGGGGGGGGCAGTCTTCAGAGCTTCGTACAAGCCGCTTTATATTGAGAGAGTTAAAATTATTATTGTTTCATTTAATTATCAGTTGGATGTCATATAATTATATTTCACGATTTCATACACACGTTTTAGACACGTGGAAGCACAAAAAAAATGTTTTTCAGGTTTATTTTAAAGTAACACCCATATACACGTTCATGGCGTTCTGCGTAATTCGTCACTTCACAGATAAATTTTAAGTAACCAATCAAAATAAAGTATCAAGATGACGTCTTGTGGATTTGGAATAATTATATCCAGTCAATTTTACGCCCATAATTACCCCCGATGAATATGTTGTAGTAAATATAACAGTGAATATATTTTGGCGCACTTCGAGCTCGTTCTTGACTTAGCTACAACGTTGCCCATGCCCCCATCTTATTGAGCTTCATGAAAACATTTGGATCTCAATAAATATTGAGAGAGCTAAAACATGAGCTCAATGGAAACATTAGAATCTCAAAAAAAACATCGAGAGAGCTAAATCATGAAAAATAAAATACAGGCAATGGCGCCATCTTTTGTCATTTTGGTTTAACTCCCGTGCAAAACTTGTTGAGCTCTGGCAACTACTTTGACAACGAAATGAAGATGATGTGCCGCGGTCCAACGGTCTACACTGTGAGTTCATAATATATCATGGGTTCTATTCTCATTCCCGCAATATTAGGGACAATAAGCAGTTTTAACATTATGCAATAATGGGCGGAAGTCCCGGGGGGGGGGGCAGGGGTGCTTTTGCTTGTCAAATTTATTTTGTCGAAATAACCTTACATTTGTGGTTATAGCCCTGTTTTTGCTTGTCAAATTTATTTTGGTCAAAATAACATTACATTTGGGGCGATAATCCCCCCTCCTTTTTTTCTTCTTTTTTTGTTGCCTTTTGGCTTTTCAAATTTTCCAGCCCCTGGTGCCCCTTACCTATGGGGAGAGATTTCCGCCCTTGAACATGTTGAATACAATGGCAGACATTCTAAAGCAGCAAGAGAAAACAGAGTGAAATATTGTATAACAGCATATAATTCTTATCTATTCTGTGCGTAGACCATTGTATAAGGTAAATGTTGATGATGTTGACTCTGATTGACGGCTGATCACTGCATGAATAGGATCTTAAGACTACTTAAAGGAATACGGAGTTAAGCAAGTTGAATTTTTATAATGAATTATTTAAACATTTTTGAAACATTATATTCAGCATTGAGCATCAAATTAAATAGAATGAACTTCAGTTAGGTTGCATGAACCCTTAAAAAATCTTACAACATTGTAACTACCATTGAAATATTGATGGTGATTGGCTGCTGATTTCTGTCACGTGACCATAGTTGTCATAATGCATAAGTTACTATAACTACTGCAGGGTTGCATCTCCTACAAGATGGGGTCTATGTCTGCTATTCTGTTGGATGACAGAGAATGAGAAACGCAACACGAGATTGAGAGCGGTGTTGGCTCAGTCGGTAACGCGTCTGACCGTCGAACCAATGATCATGGGTTCGAGTCCACACGGGCCCATCCGGGCGTATGACTGGAGCTAGTGCGTTGTGTGTAAACGTCTCTCCCATGATAGATGCAGGCTATGGAAAATTATGGAAAACACTCCGTCCCTCGGATAGGTAGTTGAATGGAGGCCTCGTATCAGTATATCGGGAGCAGAGACCTGCGGGTCATAGTAATTCAGTTCGCTTTTCGCCTCCGCAGGCACAGGTGACGCCAAAGAAAAAATAATGACTGTTTCACTTTTCTACTTTTTTTTAATTAGCAAAAAAGGAACCTGGTGTGGAGCAAGCCTATTGGATACAACTGATTACCGCATAAAGTATACATGCTGATCCACAATAATGGAACTGGACGAAGCCTATACATCCCAAATAAAAATATTCAATTGTTTTTCTGTTTCAATTATGAAAAAGCAAACACGGAATTCAGCTCTGAGGTTCTGTTTTGAATACGCGGAAAGCAAATCGCGAAAAGCAGATCGCAACCCGCTTTCCGCTCTGTGCTTTTGTTTTCGCACAGCTTAAAACAAAGTGTTGCCGACTCTGATTTGGTTTACGTTTATTGATATCAAAGAGCGCCATCTAAGCCAAGGACATATTGGGCTCACGGATGATTGTCCCTTTGGTCAACCCCCCCCCCACCCATAGAAAAAAGGCAGATTCGCCCCTGATAATCATATAAAACAAATCAATTAATAGTTGTATGATATTCCAGGCGGTGACACACATAGCTTCGTGATATTTGTTTTCATATGTTTGCCCCAATGCGCAATTTTATTTACAATAATAGAAAGCTTGCACATTACAAAAGTAAAATAATTACATTAATTATACAAAAAAAAATGTTTAACATATTCTTTTTCACAACATTTTTTTCCCATTTATGTCATAAATGTAACATTCATCTACTAGATGTTTAAATTGGCTTTTGAATCTTTTTTAATTCGGGTATAGTCTTGTTCAACCTCGAGAATAAATTTGTTTTACTCAAATAATATTGCAATTCAAAGCATCATTTCGCTTTTCTTTGTATCCAAACAATATATTTTGTGGATTAGGCTTGGGAGTAAATATAAGATATGATATTTACGTTTCTACTTTACTTCAAATATTTCTACTGAAAATGCAAAGGGAAAAAGGGTGATAAATTGTTTCTTTTACAGTGTTAAAACACAATTCTATTGAAAACTTTGCATTGGAAATATTCTAGCCGAATGTCCTTTGTGAATCTGAAAATCATATTATAATCACGTATGTTAATGTAATCTAAAAGATATGAATTATTTCCCCATTTTATTGCAAGAGTAAAAAACGATTAGTGATAAGGATTATTGCTCAGGTTTCAAGCTTTCCTGCAGTTATATTATTATACAAACTATATGCATGTAAACACTGATTTTAAATCTTCTTTGGCAGTGCTATGTCTTTATGAATATGAGCAAGCTGATGGTGTCATGTCGCTATTTATTTCGCCCACTTCTTCTGCACCTCAAGTATGTATCATCCTGACCTCTCATCTCCCCATCCCTCTGTTTGTCTGTCTCTGTCTGTCTCTCTCTCTCTAGCTCTTCTCTTATATTACCTCTCCTCTAAAAATATAACAAACGACTCTATCATGACTGCCTATCGCAAAATACTTTTTTCCCTTTCTGAATTTATTCTCATTCCACGGTAAGCAATCTCCAACAAAACTGAATATTTGACAAGAATATGCTTATAAGATAAGGTACTACGGTCAACATGACCATATTTATGAATACAAATATGAAAACGAGTATATACAACCATTAAAATACAAAACAGCACAATCATAACAGTCACGTGACGCTTCGGGCTGATATTTCCAACCGTTTAACATTGATTATCATTACAACACCTACAGTATTTATAAATAAATGAATATTATATAAATGTATTCTTACTGATGTCCACTATCTGGAGGGGACAAATCATAACCGATCGTACATGTAGATTCCGGCAATAACTATCATGCACATTACTCAAACACAAATGTATACTGGTCTAAAGTCGTCAAATCAATTTTGAAGAGTAAAATTGAATAAACTTTAATTACATTATCTGAATTTACGGGTAGTGGGGGCGAGTGATGGTAAATGTTCTCTCGCTAAGTTTTAACGAGGGACGTGCAGGAGTATATACGCCATCATTTTACCGGGAGAGGGTACCTATTATAACGGTAAGGGCCCCCCTTTTAAATTATAAATTACCCTGCAATATACAGCGAATAAAAAGTCGAAAAGACATCCTATAACCAGTCCTAAATCAATATAAGGAATTCCTCCCTTAGTACATTGCATTACCGCTTTATCCTCCGTGCAGAGTGTTGAATCTTGGAGCTACTAACGGATGTAAACAACAAAACTACATTGTTTCGCGGGCCCAGAGAAACAAACTTTATTGAATGCAATAAGTTTATCACATGACATCACAACTAAATATCTAAAACAGACGTCATGGAGAACATAATCACTTTTTTAAAGTGTTCGTGCTCTGCCATGACATCTGTTTTAAAAACATGTTCATTTTCTGATGGGATTCACTACCCCTTATTGAGTACCACTGTAACTGTGCATCGGTACATTACCCAGACACTAACCCAAATAAAGCTTAATTTACTAATGAAAATGAAGTTCAACATCATATGAAGACATACAGAGTATAGTGTTACTTCATTGTCAGATATCGAATCGCGATATATTTTGGAGCTTGTACATTAATCTGCTGGAAAAAAAATCCCATTTTATATCACATGAATTCCAGCCTTTCTTTGTAGATATATTTCTTACATAATTCTTAGAAAGTGCATTTGTATCAAAAGACCCTTACGTTCCATTCCAAAGGATTAGCATACAAAACTACCATATACGTTCTACCATATAACGTATGCCATGTATGTAAGCATACGTTATATTCAGGATTTATGTAATACAAAAAAGGTAATGATGGGAGCAGTGTTAAGAACAAGATAATTTCATTAATTTAAAAATGTTAACTAAAATGAGACTTACATTGGCTTTTATGCGATTGTTCACGGGTGGTCATTTCGGCAAAACACACAAAAAAAAAACACCAAAAGAAATGAATAAATAACCATACCATTATCATTGTCACTGACTAAATAGTAATTATGACAATCATAATGAATGTGTGCTTTTGCAAATCATCAAAAGCAAGAAAATCCCGATTCCTGTCGGGTAGTTAAATAAAAACATTATGTTGGAAATGTTAAGTTATTTAACAAATATTAAAAATAAGTTTGACAGTTGGTAGTGCATGCAGTAAACCAAAGAGTAACCTGAACATTGATTGGGCAGAGGCGACTACCAATAAACTTTTCGACAGTGAAAATAGATGATGAGGAAGAAAAATAAAAATGGGGACGAAAAAATGAAGAAATAAGCGGGTAACTTTGTATTACCCCTACCTTACTACGGACTTCTCAGTAGGGTCCACGACGAGGCAGAGGGTTACGTTTATCTACATAAAATTTATTTTGTGCTTCATGACTTCGCCTAATGATCGTCGACTTCTACGAGATTATAAAATGCCTGCGGTGTTTTTAGAGCGTATAATTATTTCAGTTTACATGGAATCAGGCCGAGTAGCTTTTTACTCTAGACAAAAGTCGTATTCTGGCGCCCCACCCTTCCACAAAAATGCCCTGGTGCCGTTGAAAGACATAGCATCCCGTTATCTCAACAAGGTTTTGTTTATTCCTCAGCTGTAGCATTGTTTTTCATTAATAACCTGTCTCTGAAGTGGCATTGCTATCTTCTATATCCATTAGAAACTGAATTGAGACCTTTTTTAACTTCTCATAACTGTCTCATTTCGTAACCGATTTGATGGAACTTAAAAATAATTGCTTCTCTATATCCTTTCTTTTCATTAAAATTGGTTTCCCCTCAGTTTTTTTTATATACCCCTTTCATGGTAATCATCATTGGGCCTTCGAAAATAATAAATATTCGCGGGGGGGGGGGGTTAGAAGCAGTCAGATGAAAAAAAAAACACTCAACAACCACATTTATCCCTAAACAAAACTCAACCAGCTCGACGATCTTTAGGGACCACCTCAGTCAACATCCAAATTACAGAGAATACAAGTAGCATTCTTACTTAAAGGTCAAGTCCACCTCAGAAAAATGTTGATTTGAATCAATAGAGAAAAATCAGACAAGCACAATGCTGAAGATTTCATCAAAATCGGATGTAAAATAAGAAAGTTATGACATTTCAAAGTTTCGCTTATTTTTAACAAAATAGTTATATGAACGAGCCAGTTACATCCAAATGAGAGAGTCGATGATGTCACTCACTCACTATTTCTTTTGTTTTTTATTGTTTGAATTATACAATATTTCAATTTTTACGAATTTGATGATTAGGACCTCCTTGCCTGAAGCACAAATGTTAGAATAATGGAATTCCATGTGTTCAGGGAGGAATGAATCTTCATTTCACATGACAATGACGAGAAAATCAAAATATTTCATATTTCAAACAATAAAAAACAAAAGAAATAGTGAGTGAGTGACATCATCGACTCTCTCTTTGGATGTAACTGGCTCGTTCATATAACTGTTTTGTTAAAAATAAGCGAAACTTTAAAATGTCATAACTTTCTTATTTTATATCCGATTTTGATGAAATTTTCAGTGTTATGCTTGTTGAATTTTACTCTTTTTATTCAAATCAAGTTTTTTTGGGGGGATGGACTTGTCCTTCAATGACAAACAGTGATGATATTGAATCAAGCTTGCGCGATGCCTCATTTTTATGTAAAACAAAACGAAAAACACAAAACGGCAAAGAAACAAATCCACACCTTGATATTCCAGGGAAGGTGAATTCGAATTAGGGGTATTGAGTTTTAATCACCCCTAAGATCATGGCGATTCTCAAGAATGCCGGATATTCATAATTAAGCTTGAAGTCTTTACGAAATGATATTTTCGAAGGCACCCTTGGAATCAGTTTTCCCCTTACAATTCAAGGTAATATATATTTATGATACCGAAATTAGGAAAAGCCACTCATAGTTAGAGAAGCACGATAACCACTGGATCCACATCCTTCCACTTGGCTGTAAGGCATGTTACAGAATAAATTGAAAGCAAAATTGACCTTGCATACATGTATATATTTTGCTTTGCTATTGTTCATTGTTTTACAAGTAGGCCTATCAAACAACGCAAACCTGTATTTTTCAATTCTATTTATTGAGAGCCACGGGATACAAGGTATGAGCGAAGACTTGTTGAATGACTGGAAGCGAAAGATGATGCCAAGACCTTAAACCAGCGGGATGATCATCGTCTCATTGTTTTTTTTTCTTTTTTAATCTGTTCCACTCTCTTTCTTCAAGTGCTTGGTTGGTTTGCATAATAAATATGATGGAGGGCGCATCCTAGTCCATCTGTAGTAGAGGAGATAAAAGGTAGTAAAAACAGGTGAAAAAAATAATGCATGATGAATATTTACACCGATCCCCCCCAAAAAAAAAAAAAATCAGTGAATGGGTAAGAATAGTAATAAATTAAGATTAATTAACTAAAATAAATAAAACACAATGGTATACGCGTATATATGAAAAAAATGCATATTTTATATTCTTTCAACTCCCGAAGAGTGTACGATTAGAGGGCGCCCGTAAGGGGATCCACATTCCCAACATGCTCTTTAAAGGCATTAAAGGAGGATACACCAATGATAATTAATTTAAAGCGATATCTGAAGATTTGTTGTGGTTTCATGGAGAGAGAAGGAGGAGTCCCTGGGGAGGGAAACGGGTCGTTAACAATCCAGCCTCAACTTTGACGCACATCCGGCTTGGGGGCTCGTAATCTAAGGAGGGCGCCCGAGGTCTAGTCAACATTTCGGGCAATGAACATGAATTTGATATTGAAAATAAAGGGGGATGATCCGTGAAAGGGGGTGGGTGGGGGATGTAAACAATGTGCAAATGTTTGCACTGCGTTAAGTGTATTTGAATGTTTCGGCATGTTGCTTTCATCGGATCGTAACTGAGAAAATAATGGAATTATGAATTTCCTTCATACAACTCATCTAAAGTGGAACGGTTTCCCCATTTATAAGAAACAAAATATAAATCAAAGTCCAAGAGGCATGGCAGTTATTAATATATGTTCTATCTTATCGAACCCGTCTCATTTTCTAAATGTCTTCCAATATTAAATATTATAGACATTAATTACAGGCGCAGGAGGGGTGGGGGTGCATGCGGGCGCACCCTATAACAGTCCGACTGTGGATCCGCGCTTGGATTGATTAACCATCTTCATATTTCTCATTAAAACTGATAAAAAGTATTTCCTCTGATTGGTTTGGGATAATGTCAGGAATTGCGTCCAATATTATGACATAAATTTGAAAGGATGATAATTTTCCAAGTTGGTGGCTTCCCCGTCAGACGCAAACTTTGATCAATTAGTGATAAATACGATTAAATCATTATGACATTCATCATCACTCCCACTTCGTGCAAGTCTAGGTTATGTCTGAATTACTTCGTCGAATTTCAAACAACATTGGAAAATATTTTGACATTATAGGAAAGAGGGAACAACATCACTTGCACTTCATAAATGTCTTGATTTAAGACAGTCACGTGGTAAGTTTATCAGTATACGTTCAGCTTAGGGATATTATACAGTACGTGTGTTCTGAATCTAATTCACAAATTTAATTAGTTATCTCATTTCATAATTATAATCAAAGGGAATATTCATAACTTGTTGAAATATAGACCTTATAATGCATTTTATTTTCTAGTTATGTTAAAAATGTTCATTTTAAATATGTTTGCGCTTGCATTTTGGTGGCAGCACTGTATAAGACTTGGTTCTTCTAAGCTGTCTCCACATTCTTATTTTGATATTTTGTTTATTACTGTATATTTATGTGTTTTTTATGAATGAAATAAATTGAAATTGAAATTGAAATAATGCAAGTCAACATTTAGTTCATACATCTCTTTCATACATTGAAATTAAACTCCTTTCTTTCCAATTTACCGATTGCCTAATTGTTCATGAATTTATTATATATTAATTTTCCCGCTGTTTGTTAATGTATAAACGTATGAATTTGCTACTCATTTAGTCAGTCATTAGTGATTATTTTGGCCAACTTCACTTCCCATTGATGAGTGTATAATTGTGACATGAGGTTATTATGTCCCCTGCATCCCTCGTTCTGTCCCCTCTATAAATTGGTAAATTGGATAGAGGAAATTTCGTTTATTTTGATCGCAACGCCCTTAACCATTGTTCGGACCCTTGTTTAACCATACGTTCAATTGTTGGAGAACAAGGACAGTTGAAATCTGTATCTGTTTATCATCACCCACAAACGAAGTAATAAAGCCTCATTGGGTTTTAGATTTAGCAATTTCCTGACGTATGCACAGCCTTTTGTTCTGTCATCAAATTATGACGAACTTTACAACCTGCCTCCCCTTGCCTTGTCAAGGGGGTTCACAAATTCCGTGACAAAAATTTCCCAAAGATAAATCAGTGCCTTGAACACGTGTCAAAGTATTCTGTAAACATCCATTTCTAACTTTCATGTCCATCCCTATTATCTATCTCATTGCAAAAAAAGTTACAGATATTAAAAGGTAAATCGACTCAAACAAATTCAGATCATGCATACATTACGATCACAAGGGAATGCATCATTTTTTCAGACTGTCAATTCAAAATCTATTTAGGTAGATTGCAATAAGGCCAAGTCCTCAACATGCTCAGTGAGGGCAGGGAAGTTATCTGGTGATGGTGTGTTAATGTGTGGGTGTGTGTGGAGGGGGCGCTTGTGCGAAAGTGTATACAATGTTATGCGTTGAAATAAGCGTTTTACGTCCATGATCTGGTTCCAAATTGAGTAGCTTATATAGGACTATTCTTTCCAGGAGATTGTAAGGTAATACCTTCTAGTGCATCACGATATCCTTAGTCCACATGATCCGGCAACTCCTTGGAGAACGGGTGATCTACACTTTGCCACCTCAAAGAAACACTGGTTGAAATACGTCGTCCCATCCGAGCCACAGACTGGTGAGTACAGGAATGGACAGTTCTGTTGACACGGATCTAATAAAAAAGACAATCGAGAGGGAATAAGCATGAGAGTAAAAATGTTAAGGAGTTAAATGTTTGTCTTTGCTTACTGGGCACTGGTAGCTATCGTAATGCGGTGGCGAAACATCAAATGAGGCGTTGGTCGAGCGAAGGATGCGGTTGAAGCAATTCGAGGTGTCTTTGGTGGAACCTGCGGTAGTGACCACTCACTTAATACACAATGCTGCTCGTGGAAAGTAGAAAACTTGACCACGTTACACACTTCATCAGGGGGGTGGGATGTTTACACTCCCTCCTTTGATTTTCTACGAAAGGGGGGGGGGGGGCAAATGAGTTGCGGAAAGGCACATGAGAACCTAAAACACTTCTTGCAATTTAATAGAAATATAATACGCGCTTACTCTGATGCAGTTTGGTATCCTTTATCTTCCACGGATATGCATTTGCTTTAGAGGGTCAGCTTTTTAATTAAATTTTTCACTAATATATTTTCTTCTCGTTTTATGATTCATTTACTATTATTTTTGTTAAATTGAGATTTTTATTGGTAGGAAATGTATCATTACCATTCTTTTTGTTCTTCTCATTATAATTACTATTGTTATCATCACTTATTATTATTACTATCAATAATAATGACAATGATAATAATAATGTTAGCAATAATGATAATATTATTCTCATTATGGGGGGTGAGTAAATATTATGGCTTTCATGATGATTTGATATAAACCTATAAGTTGACAACATGGTTTTCTTTAATCAATTGCTCGCACATGACCATGTTTTAATTACATGTACTCTGCATGTTGCCGGAAGGAACTGGTGACTAATGCGATATCAAATGCTGCAGTGATTTTTTTGACAATGTGGAAAGTTCGACCATGTCTTTGGTTCCCTCTGTTATCATAGTCGTCGAAAGTCTAGTTTGCCATTATTCACTTAACCAGTATTTGGACTGAATTAGATGTGACAAACGGAGTTACTGATTAATCAGGGTTTTTTTTCTCAGTCAATGTTATTGCCAAATGCCAACAGTTTTATTCTGGTGAACCGACTATACAACAATCCATTCACATTAACAAATTACTGAAGAGGTCTCTTCGACAGTCTATTAATATAAGACTTTTAGAATGCAAAATATTGAACAATGATTCACATTTTTACTGGACTGGTAATTTCCTAAACCGGATAACACTATGAAATAATAAAGAAAAGTTGTGATTGATTTCAACTCAGTAGAAGGATAATTATGATTCTCCTAAACGGAAGCCAGGGTAAGTAATCGGTCATTTCCTAATAACTCCCTCTAAGAAACTCAACAACCTTAATGGATTAATGAGTGTAAGTGATGCTAATTCAACCAGACACAAGTGTTCCTCTGAAATGGTTGACACTAGTTCCAGCTTTACTCCAAGAGGTATCTGGATATAACAGCATCACCATCAGTCTTCATTTAGTACACGAAACAACAATTTGGTTTAACAGGTTTGATAGGATATCGGGCTGATGTGCCTGGGTGAGGCAGATTAACATGAAACTCATTATGGTATAAACATGAGAATCAAGGTACTAATGGATAAACATTGTCCGTAAAACAGAATTACGGAGACGAAAGCTTGTTGCAATTTGCTTTTTGATATATAAAAACACAGATTTAGAATGAGAAATCAGAAAAAGCAACAAAGTATTTCTGATTTCAATTTTCTGTTTTCGATCTACAAAATCGAAATCACAGCAAAATTTTCTCATTGTGATTTCGTTTTTGTGTTTTCAAGAATCGAACCACGGATCTGATTTCCGTTTTCGCTTCTTCCTGATTGGAACGGAACCTTGATCATGAGGTGGGGCTTATAGGCAGGTCGCAAGCTAACAAGATACACCCCCACACCTTTAGCAGGAAACGTGTCTAGAGATGGCAAGGTCACAATGTATTTTGCAACAAAAGGTACAATTCTTGTTTATTAACGTTAATTCAATAATGACAGTAGGAAGTGATTGTTTTCGAAAAAAAATAGTATCTACATGAATGGAAGATAATCGGAGTGTTTCCTTAAATAAGATATAGGAATTCATACGAGTTTGGAAAAGGTATGCACAAGTTGCTGAAAGGATAAGAATAAAACATAAAACTGACAACTATGGTGAAGACAGAATGAGAGATGAATTTGAATAAAAGAGCATCGGAATACGATCGTGAAAAAATGTACCTATGGTGGCAATGGAACAAGGGCCTGGATGAGCTATCTTTAGAGAGCTGCTATCCAAGCATGCCTGTCTGTTGAGGTGACACAGTGATGGGTATGTATTTCCATCGGATCCACACACTTCATGGTCATCAGGCGCAGGGCACGCAGATGGACATCCTGGAAGATATGAATGGGAAAGGGAAAATTAGAATTCATGGTCATTCACGTAATTTCACGCCAGGGTATCAAAATAATGTATGACTTCCGATTGAGCTTCTGGATTGGCAATGAAATCATTAAGTATATCCATGCATTGAAATGATATCCTTGTTATGAATCTACGTTTAAACGGATGTTTACTTTAAACGAACCTTGTGCACGATGGAACGTGCATTACACAAATCTGATACAGCATGGTTTCTAGACCTTTACAACAATGTCCATCAAAGTCTTGGAGATGCCTTTCTGATCTTAATATCAGTGTGATAAGATGTAAAACTCTAGATTATGCAAAATGCTATGCACATATCATGTAAAGTAGTAGGAAGGATAAGTTGGCACCTTTGGTTTATTTGATGAGATTCGAGTTTATCACTACAGCGCGGATTCCCATTTTTTGCGTTTAATCATTTAAGATGTTTATATCCTTCATTGAAAATAGTATGATGAGCCAGTAAATTTTCAACGTTGTGAACTTAACGGTGGCAGAAAGCACTACGAGGATTATTATAACCTCTGCCATGTCGATATGTATTTTGTTACATGTTGAACATATTATAAAGGCAGCACAAGGGCATTGCATCACTTTGGTCTCTTACCTGGTGAAGGAGCTACACATGCACCAGGATGCTCCACGTACAACTTTTCTTTCGGTGTATTGGTGAAACACGCATATCTTTCTAGTTCGCATTTATTGTAGTACGTAATGCCATCCGTTCCACAGCAAGGGTTGTAGCCAAACCCATCACATGAAATCGCACAATCTTGGTATCAATTATAAAGCGAGAGAGAGAGAAATTAGAACAAATTTGTGTAAGTAATACATTTAAAAATGATATATCAGGGTATCGCTTCACCCATTTATTGTCACTATGAAGTATTAATGGACAGTTGTTTCGGACAGACGACGACGACAAGGAACTAGTACCGGAAGTCCATGGACTAGTTCCCCAAAGCATGCCCAAAAATCAGATGTCATAAGGTATACTACCCTGGGTATTTTGTAACCTTTCAACCACGGCATAACCCTCGATCTGTGATTGTTAATGTGACTAAACAATTATTATTAGAAGGCGTCATTTTGTTCCTATTTTATCAAACAGTTTTGACCACCTGTGCTATGATCAAGTAGTTACCGCTGTTTAGGATGTGGCTTTCCACCTGTGTGACCACTCTAATGATTAAACACTGATGAAAGATGCATCATTTCTATTGACATTTAAACCTTTTGACCCCCTCCTTCTGTCTCTTTTTATTTATTTCAGTCATGTTTCATGATAGCACTTGCTATGCTTGCCGAGAATCGAGGTTATATGATTAATATAGCTACACTACTCCACGGTAGCTGTCTTCATGTTCCCAGTCGCAGCTTTCAGGTTCTTTGGTTTTGTAGAAAATAATGCATGTGGGGAAACATCTGATTGTATTCGCGATATGAGAACTGAGACATGACTCATATTACAGAATAAGATAGGGTTACATTAATATATAATGTCAACTCAACTTAATAACCGTTAGAAAGGATACACTTTCATGAATTATCTCTCAGTGAGAGCTGACTTGAAAAAGATACGGGTAGCATTACCAACTGAAAATAACTCTTACGATTACACTTGAAGAAAAAAAAGCCTTTTCATTTTGTAGTCAATTCTTTAATTTAGGCTTGATCACTAATTGATCATGACATTTGAAACTGATTTAATATACTGTCGGCCACTTACCATCTCCGGAACATTCCCCTATGTGAGCGAGTGATACGTCAGGCGTCCCTGGCATGCAGGCCTCGTATCGAAGGTGACACAGGGTCTCGTAGGTCTTTCCATCCGTCCCGCATACAGGTTTCCACTTATTGTCCGGGCAGGCATTCGGACAAGGGCCACCATCTGAATAGGGATCATCAGCTTCAAATTAGAAGCCGAATCGATATAGATACATGATATGAAACAATGGCTCAGGGACATCTGATGGACATCAATAGCAAGTGCCATGGTGTGTCTGAAGGGACATACCTGGTTTAAGTTCAAACATACCTGTAGTTTTAAGTGTCTGAATACAATATATGATATAATATAGATAATGTAGATATAAATATCTGCGTGCAACCCATGCCATGTTTTGTTTTTCTATGTGCGGCAATAAACATAAATGTGGCTTTTTTGTCGAGGACCCAAGCGGGCCCGTAGTCGACTTTCATATCGACGCTATACCGAGGCGCTTTGGGGGCGTTTGACTTATTTTGCTAAGGGCATTCATGAAAAGAACACATCGACTACAGGAGGATCTTACGGTGTAAAGGCCACTGTCAAGACTTCAAGGAATCCCATCGATATAATTTAGGGATAAGGCTAACACATAAGGGCACTGCTCTAATGGTTGCAGATCTATCGGTTAAGTTCTTTAATGATTCCGTGCATGGACTCTGTTTGCAGTTTGGTGAGATGGCGCCAAGAGGTCACGTAACCGCTATCTGTCATCCCTGCTTTCTTGATTTTCACACCTCGGATGACGCTTCACAGCTTGCTTTGGTACCCATGGAAATAGGATAAGTACGTAACATTTCCTCATATCATCAACATGCCTGTGAGATTGATAATAGAGAGACCCTGGGAAGGAGATTTCTCAAATTGAAATCATTAGAGATCCCTCTCTACCTTAATTGGAACAAGGATTCCCAGGCAGTGTCGTCGCGACTTTCGCCCTTGTTTTCAAATCGGGTTTCCCGTCATCAATTTCGAATGACCTTTATCTTATTATATGGTGTAGTTAAGTGACAAAGAAGATGGATGTTCTTCTTTGTACCTATTAAAATTACCCAAAACACTATTTTGTCTTTGTTAGACTGGGTGACCTTAACGGGTCATCGTGATTCACTTCTCCTAAGAATCACCTCGTGTGTATTTTTTCTTTCATTGTCGCGGACATAAACAAAATTGTTATTAATTTGAGAACATTGATTAGCGTGACAACGATTGATGACCTTATAAGAAACGTTCAAGACGATTGACACTCATGAAGAATTATCCAGTGGTAATTGTATACACGCCCACCAGGCTTGTTAGGTGGTAAATGTGTCACGGTGACATGGGGTTAACCTATGTCCAGACATTAAGAGGATAACAAAAGATGATAATGTCCCATGTTAGAAAGTACATTTCAATACAAAGAGAACGTTGGAAGGTGCATTCAAAATACCGTATTCCTGGTGCTAGAATATGTCTAAAAAGTAAGATTCTAACGATTTGTGTGTATTCATTAATATTGCTCTTTCTTGTGGTTTACGGAACCAAACTGTTAATTTCCTAGAGCATGGTAAGGGTTCCATTATTCGATGTGGCGCCTTGATCTATTCTAAGGCGAGACACCATCTATCATCCTCTGTGTCTCGAGCTCTAGTCTCTGGGTATTGACTGTTAACTTGTCTCGTGAAGGGAGGCCAACATGGATCATCTGTGTGTCAGTAGCAATTTGCTCAGCCATAATCATCCCTAATGAATCAGTAGCAAGTGTCCCCCTCTGCTGCGTCCACTTTGAGACCAGTAAGATGGACTGATTTGTAAGGGAATGGATGCCGTCTAATGGTAACACCAGAGCTTGAGAGGGTGCAGGTGCTCTCAGTAAATATGTATGCATTAGTCATCAGAGTTACCCAGAGTTTATGGAAAGGAATGTCCTACCAAGACATTGTATAATAAAGAGCATTTGATTAATGTGCTATCATAGTCTGAAAGCGAAGGGAGATGTAATCCATTAGAGCAACGAAATTGTTGTTGTTCGTGGCGGTGCATTGACAGTAATACATGTTAACGGAGGTTAACATTTTTCTTTAAGTATTTCTTACATGTAGCTTTGATCAATAAAACATGTTCGGGATTAAGGAGGGAAAGCCAATCCATTCGATTTAAGTTTGGTGACTGACTAGGTAAGGGCGGTCTGTATTGATGGGGCTTATCGAATGTTGTCTTGGGATAACGGTGAAACCCGACATCTACAGGCGCAATTAATTAAGTGGCGAAGTGGAAGGTGCAACCGGGGAGACGTAGCCCCTACATCAAGTCTTTTACGGTGTAACTCTTAAATTTCAAGTCGTACTTTTCATCGGGGATTCATCAGACATCACAGTGTATTAAACAATTAAAAATATTTTTGAAATAATTATGTACAATAATTATATTGAATTTTCCTTACAGCCAATCATACATTTTTTTAATGTTTGCCTTCATCTACCCAGGTGCCCTAGTCTAGAGGAGCAGGACCATTATGATCTCTGGATACCTTCATTTGTGGATATGATCACATTTGGATATGGTGTTTCATCTGAGTGTGAGGGTGTGAGTTGTGTGTGTGTATAATAACAGATAACAAACGTTTCCCTAGTGATCGGATAATGAAAAATGTAATGGGATTCTAGGCGGGAAGGGGGGGGTATAGGAACAGACCATAATCATACCCTACACCCCCGCAGTGTAAATCGTAGTTGGCTACGGGTCACGCCCTTCATGTTCTGTGTCGGTGCTTTCAATGAGATGCATGTTAGAGACCGGTGGCCTTTAGATGGATTGATGATTCATGGATAATGATATCATGACGAGACTGATGAATCAATATACATGTAATAAATAGAACATCAGCTTGGTACTGCATCGAGGAAAGAATGGAAGAAAACCCATTGGAGAAGATTTTTGTGTGTGTTTGTGACTCATTTGATCGTATCTCTTTTGTTTTTCCTTCTTAGTTTAAGAAATATTCGCCAACAACTCATTATTAATTTGCATGTTCATTACCATTATTAATCTTAAGAAAGAGGATTTTTTGTACATACATTTTTCTGCTTTTACCGTAAGCATAAACAATTTATGTTCTGTGTATACTTTTTTTTCGAATATTTAATAAAAAAAATTTGAGAGTTCATTTTCATATTTTAACGCTCGAAGATGGCACGCTCAAATGCCAGGGATTTCCCAGGTAAGTTGTTTACCCCTTTATTCAATATTCCACGAGTAATGATTTGACGTCATCATATTTAGCGAGGGATTAGTCAGGATGATGACGAATAGGGGATAAGTTACAGAACGTAGGATAAACGAACAGACCAACTTGGAAAGCGACATCGTGGTCTTTTACAGTGGGAAAAGGTATCCATCATGCCATATGAACGTTTCTTTTATGATTTTGATATTATAGAAGGGCACACTCGAAAAAACAAGTACTGACTAGCTGGAGCTGTAAACAAGCTTGTCATCCCCTCATTATGGTTTAGGGGTAAATAGAGAGGACCATGTGCTCTCCATTAATACCACCTTTGTGTGTCATCTTTTGAAAATGACCCATACTTGAACCATGGTTGATAGGGAAGACGTGATTCATCTTTACCAGTAGTAAGGTTGTCTCACCCAGCACTTCAGGGTGTGTCTTTTGTGAAATGGTAAAGCCATTAACTTCTTATAAACTGAACGCATCAGTTATCTTTTTATCGAATAGTCATTGCTATGTGATCTCTGATGCTATAGGGATATCTGTAGTTTGTAAAAAGGCAAAAGGGTTCTGATTTGTTTTTGTGTAACAAGAAGCTTGACCAGGAATGATGCAATTGTAATAAAAAAGAAGTGTAAATAATATCAGATGAATCAGAAATACGATGAATTTTGTTAACATTATCTAAAGTTAATATATTGATTTGACCCGCTTTATGTTTACAAATTTGCTATAATATACCTTTCATGCTAATGACGGTGAAATTTCGTATATTTCAGTTTATAGGGGCTGTGCATTCGATAAAAGGCTTCTTGCGGCACGCGGCCATCCCATCCTTTTAGTGTTTCGGTATATATCGTATTCATGTTATTACTTATATTAAATGAATGAAAAAGAATCATAATTTTGGACAAAAAAAATGTATCTGTGAACAAAAGGAAATGAACTACCCCCTCCCGACATTGTAATGCAAAGATATTCTCATGTAATTCCTACTTCGAAGCATTAAAGCCATCAAGATGACTTATCTAGTAACTGCATTTAAAACAAATAACCCAGAATACAATTTCCATAACAAAGGGTGACTGTCATAACATTATCTAATTAAAGGTGTTGACAGCCTTTCACTATCCATTGAGGAATAATGGTCGACCTACATGTAACCGAGGAAGTGGATTATAAGATGTGATTTATTGGGAAGTGATAGGCGTGATAGCCAGGTAAAGAGAGGCATCCCTTAGCCACAAACCTTCACAATTAACTCTGATATCTGTTTCCCTGACAGTGCCAAGCAAGATTCTTCGAATGAAGAGCAAATTAAACTAATGTTATTGCATTTGGGTATTATTTCTTGGAAGATTATGGCATGTGAAAGTCAGGTTACTTTAGGTCATAAAAGGAAATATTATATAATGATATCAATCATGTCTTTCGCCATAAGATAACGACCTTACTACTCTCTTAATGCTGCTTCACCACGTTCACTACTATTCCTTCATGATTGGAGCGTGACAAGCCAAGCGAGGTTTTCCACCATTTTCGAAGTAACACGTATTTAACGAATGCCCGAACCCATGTAGCCTTTGTTAACGGGGTCAGAAGCAGAACCCCCAGATTAATTCCTTACGTGATGGATTTGCACACCAGGCGTGGTCGGCACCAGCAATTACCTAAATTACCTAAATCCACAACAATTCTTATGAAATGAAAATTGCTTGTACTGATCAACGGAAAGATACGGATCACAATTGTTATTCGTTTTTTATATGCCATAATTGCTCATTTACTACTCACCTGGATTTATTTCTGGAAACATTGCTGTTGGAATCAGTGGCTCTGTACGGGGTGGTGGGCTAGTCGTAGTAGTTGTTGAAGGGCGTGTCGAAGACAACAGCGTTGTTGGTGGCTTTGTCGTAGTGGTAGTAGTTGAAGGAGTTGGATAGCCACCTCCACCACCCCCTCCTCCTCCCCATCCTCCACCTCCTCCACCCCAGGTTCCTCCTCCGCCTCCACCCCCTCCTTCACCGTATCTTCTCCTACAAGGTCCATAGTAAAGGAGATGGACCCTGGTACCCAGCATACACTTTAGTGCTTCCAAGTGGCACTCAGAAATATAGGTGATCCCGTCCGTGCCACATGCGAGTCTCGCTCCTGAAAGTGCTGGGTGTGGACAACTAGTCCGACATGTCTTTTGCGTTGGAGTAGTTGCTAAAAGAAAGAAAAACAGAAATCTGCCTTTGAGTTCATCCCAAATAAAAGCTCTATCAGCATCTTTATTATTATTATTATTATCATCATCATCATCATTGCTATTACACTGCAAATACTCCGGTGTTTATTTACCGCCAGCCCGGAATCTATAGGCCTATATGTCCACACCAGAGAAGTGTTAAACAACACCAGTTTGGTTTAGGTCTAACACCAGATACATGTAAGTGTTTATACAACACCAATTAGTATTAAAACAGCATCGGTTTATTTCAAAACTGGTGTTGTTTCATTACTTTTCTGGTGTGGACATAGATTCCGGGCTGGTGGTAAATCAACACCGGAGTTTTCGTAGTGTACGTAGCATGACAAAAGGAATCAAGCTGTTACAAAGTTTAATTATTTGACACATTCTTTGTGAATGCCCTACATTCACCATCAACAGAAGGTGTAACGAATACAACATCGTATACAAATATTTACATTCATATTTTGGGGGCTGCTTAAACTTAGATCTGTTAAAATCAGTCTAAATGTTTCTTTTTGCTCAGATTATCTAGAAAGCTAAGGATCTTGTGCAAACTTTGGAAAAGCTTTTCTCACTTGTTGGTACGTTCATCCTGAAACATCTTCCTTTCGATGCTCTCTCCACTAAAATCCCATCGCACTTGGCTATTTCGAGGTCACACTCGCTGTCGTACGTCTTTCCATCCGTCCCACAAACGGGACCTCGTAACCGGTGCCTAGGACACCGTTGCTTGATTTTGGTACAATAAGCTGATCTAGATGATTCAGAACTTTCTGAACTATCCCCCGTCCCTAGAATATAAAAAGAAAATTTCATTGATTGCATGCGTTTATGTAAGTAATTAAAGTGAGATACAAGCATAACAATCATTATATATTTTTGCTCGACAGCAAAGTGAACTGAAGCAACACCCCCATGAAAAAACAACAACAAACCAATATTGTACATTATAAAGGACATCATATACAAAAGGTCCTATCCTCGCAAAATGTAAACAAAAATTGTGAATAATCTTTCTGAAATAAAATCTCGACAAAACCTACTAAGAACAATCGCATGGCCAATGTTGATAAACATATTTTGCTTCCACGATACAATCGATTTATGCAATAATTATTTATCATAATTATCGCATGCAATTAACGATTGCCGATCAAGTACTCGATTCATGTCATAGATATTGACTGAACTGATATACAGACTTCCTCCATCTGGTGGCAATAATTGATAGAACATATTTTGCATGCTCAAGTTCAATATCGACAAATATTATTTGAATGTAAAGTTTTATTTCATGGAATACAGATGATTAAAAAAAAATCTAAATCATTTGGTTCCATGGAGCTGCTAGCTCCATCTGTGGTTCTGTTCGTATTCTGTATAACTGGGGTATTATTTTAAGATCCCGCAATTTCCTTGTTTCCACCTCCCCAGGTCCTTCAGGAAACTGTAACTTATCCCACTATTACTCTCCAAAGTACCAAGGTTATCATGAAGATCAGATAATCACTGCATTAAAAAGAAAGACGAATACTATACAGTTACACCAACGATATCACCTCCAAACCGACCAATGATATGTTATTCCAAATAGCTTTGGCTGGTCCGGGATCGGCTCTTTGGTATGACTGTAACATTGACCTGACATCATCGTTTCCATGGGGAAGGAACATCGCACCCCTGTCAATTAAAGGTGTGGCATTAAGCCTTGAACTTTCATGACAAGCTTTGTCATTTGGCGAATAAGTGAAACGGCAAAATAATGTAGTATCGTTATTCGTTGTAAATCGTTTTTTTTTTTCGTAATCAAGGTTATCTTCTGTCCAAACTTGACAAAATGATTTTGTTTAATCTGATAATTTAAAGACCCTTGACCAAATTTCTTATTTCATTTGGGTGCATTTGACTTACAATATTCCTATCAATGTTTTATTTCGTTCACTATACATTAATTTTTAATGCAGTTTATTCATATATCTGTCTTTCATCTTTTTTTTCATATCAGTATATAAATATATACATGTATATATATACATATATATATATGTATATTTATAATATATATACATGTATACCTTATTAATAATAACGTAGCCTTTGACTAGGTAAATTATACCTTTAAATACCTTTACCTTTGGGATTACTATTAAATGGGAGGCACAAATTCGGTGGTTTCCCCCTCCTGCCATGCCTGTTGGAATCTACGTATTTGCAACTACTTATAGAATAAACTATTTCCTTTTTCTTCTATTTATGAACGATTACACATACAAACCGCATGAAATATATCGCAAAAGAGCTTCAAAGGTAACATTGAAGCATACCGCTACTGTTCTTTGAAGACAATGTCAAACAGCATGCTGATCCAGTTTCGTCCTAACCGCCGTTAGTCATTTAACATCTTAGTGATTTGCGAGTATGTTTTCACCGATCGCATTACAATAACACATAATCAAATTCTGATAAGACATGACAAAGGTGGAAGCCAAATGACAATCTTGAAGGAAGTTCATTTACAAAGCTTTCTGACGTCAAAGGTACAGGTAGCCTACACCTACATAAAACGTAAACTCATTATATAGATATATTGAGTTTCCGGCACTGAAACAAAGGATGCGAAGGAGCGGTCATGAACTATTTTAGCTTTCACCGGGATATCTGACAGAATCATAATCACAACAAATTATCCAGTAAAGCCTAATGTTGAGAACGCCAGGTCTACGAGCGATATTTATCTCGTATGCATGTCGATGCATGTGATCGAAAATGGAGAAAGTGTTCTTATCCTGCACCCACGCCTAAACAGCGCTAAAGGAAGCGAGCATATCTTCCACATAGATCCCGAAGACAAATCGATCGGGGTACGTCATGCCCAGATATATACAGCTAAATGCTTCTTGGAAATAGGATTGATATATGCTAGTCATGATGGCAGAACATGGCTAATGTGGTCAATGCATAAACATATGTTACTTGATCGTGCTAGGATACGATTTTACTTTGACCAGGGAAGTGTTAAAGACACTTCCCTGCTTTGACACTGCAGAAGTACCGCTTTACCACAAAAGGTACCAGGTACAATGGTCTTCATCAAATTGAAGAAGGTTGAGCCTTTGTGCATTGGTGTGTCTGTGATGGCATCATCCATGTCCATTGGTACAGTTGGTCTATTTTTTGCAAGCCCATATGATCTACTTCAAAAGAAGACAGAGTATGGATTTCACACTAAAGTGCATGAACACTTCGACGATGTTGTTATGAACTGTTCTGCCTGTAATATATGATCATGGCGATATTTCAATGGAAACATTCCCATCATAGTAGCTACAACAGTGTAGTTAGTTAAATCATTTAAGACATGAATGAAATTTATATGCAGAGTTTAGTCAAACAGGTTTTTGCAGCATTGTTCGAAATATTCCCATGTGTATACGCACCCATGTTTTGTTTATGTTCAGAAGAAGACAATTACAATGTCAAATGTTGCGTTAAAAAAAATAAATCTATGGCCATGTTCTAAAATATTAGATTTTAATTGTTTAGCTGTGAAATACTTAAAATATTACAATTAAACTGGTTTATAAAAAGCTTGTTTTGATATGCCACCAAACAACCGCTATCATAAGCCATTTTGTGGATTGCATTATATATTTGTTTTCTTTAATTGCATTAATTTTTTATACATTAAAAATATTTTCTTCAATATCACAATTATCATAATTCTTCACTTTTAAAACATGTGTTCATACAAAATCAGTTTGTCATAGATAATATATATACATGTATTTACTATTACTGTATTTCAGTGAAGACGTTGTGACTTTTGAAGGGAAACGTCCTTGACTTACATGTAGTTTCTTTACAATCTAAGTAAAAGCGACACATTCATTCACCTCTTGATCTAGTGACGTGATTTGGCAGCTCAAGTTAGTGGTTTATTTTTGGAGTCGAAAAAGTGACTTCAACAAATTGCCCCTTTGAGGACGGGCCAAGATTCCAAAATTAAACAGGCACTTGCCAATTTACTACGAGTGCACTTTAGGCAAGACTAAGGACATTATAGATGCCCATCTTCGATATCTTTTTTACAATACGATCATTACGAGGACAAAATTCCGACAAAATACAGAGTTATAGATCATGAAGTTATTTTTGTCATCATGACTTGTGCACCCATCGGTGTCAAGTCCGTTGTATAACATTTTTATGAAAACAGTCGATAAAGAACGATAACCTGCGTTCGATGTCTGTATTAACTTGAATATTAACTATATGAACATCCGAAATAGAATACTAGGCCTGGTGTACACTTCGATAATGAAATACATGCACACCCCCAAAGAAGAGCGGGCACTGCAATCACGAATAATATTTTGCCTAAGTGCTACATTCACCTTGTTGGACTTTGTCACTCAGGAAAATTGTGATGATATATTTAAATTTTCCCATTAAATCTATAAACAAATCATGGAATCTTCTGGAAATGTGTAGCTTTACTGGGCCTAATGTCCTCAAAATTAATTTCTGGTTACAAAGGGACACTTCCTAAATAATTGCATTTGCCGAATAATACTGCATATGATCTCATATATCCTATTTTAAGGAGGATAGGATGGGAAAAATATGAAATATTTCATATTCTAGACAAAAACAGTCACGTGGTAGGGGGAGGCCAGACGCGATCATGATTAATAAAATCTCAACGGTGAACTTCCGAGTTACAAAATAGTTGTTTGTAAGTGTTAATGGCCAACTTTCCATCCCTCTGACTGAGAACAGCAACGCTTCTGTGGCCAAGAGCAACACTTAGAAATGACTTCATGTCTAGCTACCCACTGATCTTCTACGTCAATAGCGTGTATGCTTTTTATCTCAAAGTCTTTGACGCCGCGTCCATATTTATCGCAAGCCCGAAACACTATACATTAATGAGATAAAACATGGTTAAGGGTTGGAAATGAGCAAACCTTTACCTCAGTTTCTAAGTATGGACATGATGTGGAAGGAGAGCAGGGGGTGATAGATTAGCAGCCCCAATTTAGATCAGGACAAGATAATTATGTAACAAATACTTTCAATGAGTGTAATTCGAATTCTAATAATAAAGTCCATCGGAGACGTAAACATGACCACACTGTTCCGAAAAGAATGGTTTCAATGGGCGTTTCATCGAGTAGACACCACATATTATCAAATGGCTTTGTCGGAGTCGTCGAGTAGCCGATAAAAGTCCTATACGGCTCCAGGTCGAACGATGGTACATCGTCAGTAACACAAACGTAATACTTCTTTATGTTTTGGGGTGCGTTTTATCAACGTTCGACAAGATGTCAGATCTGCCAACTTTTCTTGGTTTTGATTGGCTAAGGAGTACCGTTACTATGGTAACTGTCGGATAAAATAGGACTTAACGGATAAAACGTCCGACAAGTCCTTCCATGAAATGCTGTTTTTTAGTGTGTTTCACCGGTGTGGCTGTATCAAAAGGAAAAAAAGCATGTTATAGTCGAAATCAAATGTTGCTTTAAATGTGCTGCATCACTGACGACTGACAGTGGCTGTTGAACTTCCTTGACAGCAGGGATGGTCACTAACTACACTGAAATTTGATATTCAATTCAGAGTGTCATCATGTCGTGTTTGGTTGCTCGCTTCCATTTCCTCTGAATATACATGTTACCCTTATCTGGTTATTGCTTAACCATTTACTGGAATTCAAAAGTACTCGAATCTGTATTGTCATTGTGGTGTTTGGCTGGTGGGGGGAGAGGGTACCCTGTGCAGGAAGCGGTATGTAGGATATGTCTCTCCGCAGCAGGTTTTCAGATGCAAGCATCCCACTTGGTGTGGGGTGTGTTGCAACAGGCTTGTTCTAAACACTGACCCATCTACCCCAGACAGTGAGTTGGTCAGTTTGCAGACTGTTTTTTTTTAAATCTCCCTCGAAGGAAAACTTTGGATAGAATCAAAATACAAGACATTCTGTGATAACTTCGGCCAAACTGATAAAGAAAGAAAGAACGAAAACACAAAAACCCCACGCAGTTACCATGAAATGATGCTTCAGAGAGTTTATAAACCACTGATAAACCATTACGACATAAAGATGATTAACAGTAGCCTTGAAAATAAGTACGGGCAAAATCATTTGCTTCAATAAGCTTTCACTGATTTCTTTTGTTTTTTAATTTGTCAATATTAATTCAAAACTAATGACCCTAATCTACAAGCTATCGCATTTGGAATTAAAGGGGAAGTTCACCCTGAGAAAAAGTTTATTGTAAAAATAGCAGAAAAAATAATAAAAAATATTGCCGAAGATTTGAGATAAATTCATCAAATAATTAAAAAGTTATTAGAATTTCAATTATTTGATCTGTGACGTCATATGCGAGCAGCATTCCTACATAGCGAATGGTAAAAAATCAATGAGATGTCATTTTCTCAGAAAATTGAGAATGGTTTTCACTGTACCTTTTGTATATCAATAGACAAATCATTTCACACCCGATCATGAATAGAAAACAAAATTAAGTTATCAGGAACCATAAAAAATTTGAAATTCATGCATTTTAAATTACATAACACATGGGGCAGCTGCTCGTTTATGACGTCACAAATCCAAAACTTTGAACTCTAATAACTTGCTTACTCTTTAACGGATTTTCCTCAAACCTTCACCAATATATTTTCTATTTTTTGTTATTTTTACAACAAAGTTTCTCAGGTGAACTTCCCTTTAAAGGTGGGGAGGTATATCTTGCCCGTATCTTTAAGTAGGTCTCCAACGATCACTATTTTAAAATCCCCCATTTTCTCTGTGATATAAGTCTTTGGAACGGTCTTCGGGATTTTATATTGTATTATTCTTGTCCCGAATCAATCTATTACAAGCCGTATGTTATTCGGATTGTTGTTCTCTTGTCAAGTTCACGAAACTTGAATAACAGGATCAGTTAATGACATGAAGCTAGATAAACATTTACACATCTGGCCAACGCATGACAGATGAACAGATCATAATTATATCATGCTTTACGAACGAGAACGTATTGTTCATAATGATCAACAAACATCTTCATATTATCATGATTATTCACACTTCAAACTCGTATTTCCTCTCTTACAGTGTGTTTTCGATATAGCGTTTTACAATTTCAGATCGCTGTCAAGTGATTCGTAATGCGGAATTCCGGGGTTCAAACCACCTACATAAACCTCCGTTCAATACTACTAAAGAGAAAGTTATCATGATTTGGCGTGACGTTGGATAAGGTGATGACGTCATTATACACCACGTGACACGGCTAGCGAGAGTGCTAGTGACCTTTCCATTCAATCAGCCTGTCACTATGGCTGTAATGACTTAACTAAGGATGTATGACTGGGAAAATTGGGAAGATCGATATACATGTCTTCAAATCTCTGTCCCAAGTAGACTGTCATGATATTTACGCCGCCATCACACCCCCTTTTCCAAAACCATGTCAATATCCATGATATCGCAACATACTTATTGCAAACTGATATATTCTTAAATGCTATTCCAAATCTAGACCTTGATTCCTGAAAAAATATACATGTAGTGTTCGTCAGTTTATTATCATCATAACTTTAATGAAAAAGAAATTTAACGATAACATCGATAATTCTACGTATATTTTGACACCCCAATAACTTCACAATAGAACTGCATGTTAGCATGGTTGTCATTTCCATGAAGAATTTTGGCATTGGTTGAAACTAGAAAATACAGATTTAATGTCTTTCCAAATAAATCTGTAAAAAAAGGTTACAATGAGGGATTCTAACTATCCTGTAGAAATTTCAGATTTAGTGTCTTTCCAAATAAATCTGAAAAAAGGGTACAATAGGTTACAACTATCCCCTACTTCAAACTCCTACTACGATCTTGGGGGCTACTACTTCAGTGCTTCCATGCTGATGGATGGCTGGATTTCTCTTTCCGAGTTCCAACTCCTGAAGTTCAACTTCATCATGTTCATGTTCTGATTTTCAGACAGATGACTCCTCTGCGACCTCTCTGTCGTATCTTCAATCACGGAGGTTGTTTCATGTTTCAAAACTTTGCTTCGGGTTTGACAATCGTTCATTATTCTGCCACCCAAAACCAAACGGCTCCCTACGTACTTTCGACAATTGTAGAGAGGTTTGTGCCTGTTGACAATCAAAGGAAAATGATTTCAGATCGCCCATGGACCGAGCAACAAAAGGCACACTATTTTCTGTTCGCAGACACCCGCCGGGCTTTCTATTAAACTCAACTTCAAAGCCGGTTTGTGTTTGAGAGCCAAGGCATCAACTTCTCCACTTACAAAGCTCAATTCTCACATTGCAAAGTCAACGGCAAGTTTACTTTGGTAATGGCTTGCAGGAAAATGATGCAATTGAGGACCCCGGGTAGAACTGAATACAACTATGTTCCCTAACAACTCATACCCTGGGAATTCCACAATGAGCTACGAGTAAATAGTTTATTCATCACACCCATTTTGTTAGTACCAGGTTATTGCGACAAAATATCGTAGATTTTTTTTTTCATTTTCTTCTGTCTGACAGACACCATTGTCGCCATGATAGAGGCAATCAAACCATAATGATGAAGGGTCATGGTGCCAATATTTCCATACTCCATACAATAGCCTAATATTAGTCATAGGCGGTGGAAGCGCGAGGGGTGGGTTACTTCTTTTTTTGTTTTTTTTGCTTTTCAATTTTTTACCTGTGTCCATTCAAAAAATTCAGATGGACCCCCCTAATTTTTTTGGCTTCCGCCGCCCTATGCTAGTAGTACTATCGCAATAAGTAAAAGAGGGAGTAAAATAAAAGAAAGGAGCTGAAATAATGTATCCTTACCTGTTGCAATCCCTTTCTTTGGTGATTTGTTCTTCCTTTTACACACGCCTTCATAAATAATGTCTATTTGCCTTCTTCTTTCACAAGCGACTTTCATCAGTCTACAAATGTCTTTATAAGTCTTATTGTCTGAACCGCACACCTTCCCCAGTGGTTTTCCTCTCATTTCAGAGCGACATTCTTTGTATTCTGATCGGCATCGTTTGGCAAGCTGTCTCCTCCATGATCGTCCCTCGTCATCTGAATAGGAGAAACACAAATAACCCAAATTAAAATCAGTTAATTCGTTTCGGTAATACGTTAGGTCAAACATCAATCAAACGTCTGCTTCACACATATACACTACAGTGTAATCTGGTGAGAAATAAACACAGCATCGAATTTGAACGCCTTGATATAAGTATGCCTATTCAGGTTCAAGACAATGATATAAGTGCACTGCTAAAAATGATTATTCTTTGCGAGGTTGACCTTGCGTCTGAACTAAAGGCCAATGCTGTTTAAAATAGTAGATAATTGCGCTTTTATAAATTAAGAAGGAATTTCTATTTTACTTCATCGATAAGACCGATTGGATCCCCGGTCGATTGGTGCTATCATGATTAATCATGTTCTGTACATGACTTTTTCTTTCTTTCTTTTTCAAAATCGGATAGCAGCGGATTATGTACAATGTTGGATTAATTTCTGTTCAATTTCATTGCACTGTAAATGCGGTAGTAAACATATTACTCCCATTGTCAATTTATCTCGGTACAAACACCATGAACACCTGTAGATCAAACTCAAGGGGATATGAGAGTGAAATGTGTCAAACAGCTGATGATAGAATTGTTAATCGAATGACATGAATGTTGAACCACCTCTTTCCCAAATAACATTGGCTCTCCAAGTTTTTCAAAGATATACATGTAATTCCGCCCCCACCTCAAGAATCTTACAAATAAGATCGATCAGAATCATTATTTGCGGCTAGGTTTCATTATCTTAATTATCCTTGAAAGTGTTATGCGAACGATATTTTACAGTGATTTTAATATGATTGTGCTATCGATTGGACGGAGAGACATAATATAAATATATTTTTATTTTTCAACCCAATAATATATGCACGTATACACTGTTGATAACTGGTTAGTTGTTTGTTAATGCAAGTCCATGATTATGCTGATGCATGTATGGGAGATAGACATGATGTATGGAGTAAAATTTAAATACAAAAAAATCCGTGAGCGAGCGAAGCGAACCAAAATTCTGACCCTTTATTACCGCGAAAAGCACATTTTGATAATAGAAAATCATATTTTACATTTTTCCCTCTCCTTTGAACCCCCCTGGTGATGGAAAGTTATTCTGTTCTTTATTTATTTTTTGGGGGGGGCATGCCCATGAGCCCACTCACCCGTCCATACGCAAGTGGTTAATATGACCGACTACCTTCCCGATTGAAAAAAAAAACACGGCAAAAACGCAATTTTATGGTATGCCATTGAGAAGTTTCAAGGTTTCTTTAGAATGCTTTAATTTGTTAGTGTTCTCACTCTGTCAAGGGAACATGGCATATGAAATTGATCTATGAAAATGACTCGAAGAGAACATACGCACGGTCATGACCAAGCCATGTCATGACTAGACTGGCAACCTGTAATTTAGGAGGGTAACTTCTCACGAATAATAAACGAAGGGATAGGCACGGACTTATTTCAGCCGGAAAACGGGTAGGCAGGTAATCGCCCTTTTCGGAGAAACGGTTCGAATTCTCTGGTGACATGATTGAAGAGGTGACAAGAGGTAACGTTCGTGATTATCGAGAGGAAGGAAGGACATAGGTAACATTATGATATCATATCATAAACAATATTACAACACAAGGCCGAGGGAACAAAGGTGGTAAAGACCATGGAATCACGTTGTATCATATTTTGAAGAGATTAAATAATTTCAAGTGTCTGCTTTGACATCCTGAATATTCTCAAGAACATAAGAATACAGGCAGTATGAAATACAAGCAGGATGTAGTAATAAGGGCATCCCGTTTAATACGAATTATTTCATTGTTTGAAAGCTGCTTGCAACGCCTAACTGTCGAGTGAAGAAATATATTTACCTTAAACTCATGTCCAAGTTTAGGGGAGTACGATAACCACCGCGACCATTGAATAGCAGTTGAACATAAACGTAAATGATACACATATATTAATAGCCCATAGCAAAACTACCAAGGTATAACTGAAACAAACTTGAGGATATTTTTTTCTAACTAAATATCCAAGATAAACAGTGTTTAGCAAAGAGACGTGATGTTTTCTTGTTTGATATCATAAAACCCTATTATTGTGAAGTATCTATGCGTAGATCCATCGTGTTAACCAAATAGGCCTATAGTTTCCTTATGATGTGCGTGGAGGGAGCGTTACATCTAATGCATGAGAAAGTTTTTGTGGGTTTGGGTGTATGTGTGTGAGAGAAATGGGGGATGGGTGAGTGTCCATGACTGTGTGAAGGGGTGCCTAAGGCCAAGGATTTGCCGGTACTCCTTGATAAGGCCATGGACCTATTATAGGTCCATGATAAGGCGCATCATGAATAATAACGCCGAATAATATCTTCTCTTCGGGTGTAATATCGGCCCCTATAACCCTTTACTGGGCTGCACGAGCGGATATTTCGTCAGACTCTCTAGGCTGACCCCCGGGCCGACCCAAATCATGAAACTACAAACATGAGCCTCAATGGAACCTGAATGCCATGACCAACTTGTTTGCAGATATACAATTTATTGCAATTCAAATCACTTGAAACCCATTGAGGGATACAGACGCTGCATTTTATCTCTTGAAAAGTATAAATTGAAACAAGGACATCGCATCAAGGTGACTCGAATACTGAAAATTGAATCCATCAACGTTGAGGTACATGCTACGGTTTGGCCCTCAAATCGAACACATACAGGCGGTCTGTTTGATTTACATGTCATAAATGGTATGCCTTTCGGGAATAGATTCGGGGAATGACAAATGAACATCTGATCAAAATGAAATGAGATTATCATTATCTGCTCCATGCAAGAGCTGCCCATCTTGAATAGAGGCCCCCAGCATTTTGCAATTTCCCCATTCTTCACCTCATTTATGACCTTGTTCCCGGCTTTGCCTCGTTTATTACAATCTAGTAAAATAACTTTAGTGGAAGCCTTGTCTACCCCCACCCCGCTCCTAGCAAAACGACCATACAATGCCAGATGAGAAAAAAGTCTCAATTTTAATATGGGCTCTCTACGATAGTCACCCCTCCTCCACAGGTCCGTACAAATAAAGACACCCTTCTTTTCATCATGTTCATTGGGTTCCGATTACAGCGAGGTACTGCTCAGAATGAAAAAAAAAGTAATATTCTGTTAATGATATGACTTTATAACGAAGTTTTCTTGTGTGCAGACTAATTCCAGGCAAATCGCTCGGGAATCGATTAGAAATATAAAAAAAAAAACATTTGCATGGCGTCAACTGAACATAACTATTAACATCGCAATCATGGTATTGTTTCGCCAACTCAGAGTGTCACCAGCGAGCGAGAAAATAATTCGAGAGCATGTTATACATGGCTATGTCATATTTCATGTAAAGGCCGAGGTTTTGTCAAACAAAATAGACTTATGAACATTCTGAACGCAATTGCACGGTTAAAAAAAACACTGATATTTCGTATACAATTCAAACTTCGCCTCGCCTTGGTGCAATCTGTGCGATCTATTCGGTTGCTTGATGACGTTTTGTCTGCAACACTTCGCCCTTTGGTTAACCTGGGAGATGCCATGATTACTATCAAGATCTTTCCTGACAAGTAGAAACCCAAAGTGACTTGCAAAATATAGGTGAGGGGGAAAGACGGGAATGGCGATGGAATGTACCCCCAAAACACGAATGCCCAGGCGGCAAGTAGCAGAAGCAATCGGCAATAATGAGGTCAAATCGTTTTGTGGTCGTAAATGACAATTAATGTGCGGTGTATAATGAAGAAGGTAAACATTGGCGGCAAAAAGCGATAAGAAGAAAAAAAAACCACCACATTTGACAGGGTCGGTGTGGGCGTGACATCACGTATTGGAATGGTGTTGATTGTTACCTTGGTGATGGCAATGGCGGCGGTGCATAGCAGTTTGACGGAACCCTTTGTGTTGATGAATGGGGATTCCATACTCATGCAAGTGCATGTGTAACACTTCTTATTGTATCTTAACCATGTTAATGTTCCTTTAAAGTAAAAGGGCTGGTACACCTGGGTGTTTTATACCTGGCATGGTGGCTCAGTGGTAGGACAGTCGCGTCATGAACGGGAGGTCGAGGGTTCGATCCCTGGCCGAGTCATAAACGAGACCTCCTACCATCTCAAACTGAAGTTGTAGCTAGTCGCTCAGCATTTAGATTGGAGGAGGAGGAAAAAACCCTATTGTGTTATGCAGGGCCTGCTGGGAGAGAAGTTTCCGTAATGAAATAGAGAGGGATTTTATAATCAGTTCGCGATATCAAAAAATTGAATGATTGATACGTGTGACATTGAATTGTTTTGTGTTGGTATCAAACGTCAATTCTTTATAAATAGTAAAAGAATAGGATGGGGGGGGGGGGCAAAAGAAAAAATAAGTAAGTCGTCATACCGAGCTAAACGTCCCGGTGTGACAATACCTGGTTGGAGGGAATGCTTGCAAGGATGTTACAAATTGATGCAGCCTCCGAACGTTGGAAAAATTTTGCTGTATCGATAGCTTTCAGAAATCATAATAGGGAGAAAGAAATTATATAGAAATAGAAAGCATAATGTTGTGTGGCCTTGCGGGTACAAGATGTCGAGGGAGAGCGAGAAAGAGAGAGAGAAAAAAATAAAACAGTCTTCTAATTTCATGTCTTCCCCGGACGAGCAAAAGTTTCAATTTCTGACACATTATCCCGTGGTCAATCTTGTCTAAACAATCAAGAGCCTTGCTCTCAGATGATGATGCCCGCCATGTTGTTGAACTTGACTCTGTCTACTTCAGTTGCTAGGGTAACAAGGTTCCCTTCGAAACAAGACCCTGTGTAACCCATCTTACGTTGCCAAGTCAATGGGTCATGAAAACATTGCTGTCCCCTGTTTGAGAATCAGTTTTACAGGGGTAAACAAGGCAAGGTAGAAGGAAACAGGCAAGGAAACGTTAGAAGGAATCATAGTCCGTAAGATATCACAATTGGAGCTTGTAATATCATTAAATTTATTTTGGTGGGGCGCTGGATCTAATACTGCACCCTCTCAAATTTGGAATAGGTGCTCACCCACGCAATATGCCCTAGGAATCGTCAGTTCAGTGTTTGATCGCAGGAGAATGTGAGGAGGCGGATGTTGGAGTGGGATAAGGAATAATGATGATTCTCAGGTCTCTTGAAAGAAAAACCACCGCTCTGTATCAACTATCCAACCACAATGAAAACGAGTAGGAGTGGCATGTCTCAAACAAACATTAACTAGGCTAGTAGATACGAATGTTGAAGAAGCTTTCCCACCCCCTCCTTTCTCATAACCTTAAGACCATTGATCCGACAACAATTCATTTCATTTTGTGTGAGCCTGAAATCAAAGCAGATTGATATTTGCGCCCGGAGCATGAAACGAGCAGGAATTTACTTGCGTTTTAAGTTTTCAATATTCATTTTTACGATTGAGAACTTGTCAAATCTTGATGAAAAATCGAATATGAAAGAAACCCTTGTGTATTTTGTCTGGTTTATATATTGTTATAAACCACAAACTATCAGTAAATGAACAAACAACGTTAGCAAATCCATCTAAGGAGCGGCTTCTGTTTGGACACAACACTTGTAGCTTATATCTATCCTTGTCTACTAAACAAGTGCAATATGCTTCAAAAGTTGAAACGCCCCCATTGTATTGGGAGGGGTATTTCACAGAGGGTAATCGCATTAGTATTCATGATAATAGAGATGTTATGAAACGATATTTTTAAAATATTCTATTGTGGTATAGTGGTCTCAATCGATACATTACAGCAGTTCGTGCTGTACATTGCAGGTTGCCTTAATCATGTTGATTTAAACCATATACTGTGGATACATATCCATGGTATGTAAAATGCGGTTTGATTATCTGTAATCACCATGAATCATAGCTGTTTTCAATCATCTTAACCAGATTTGGTGTTATCAAGACCAGAACACAAGGCTTCCCCCCACAGAAGCCACTTCGAGTTCATTGAACTGGACAATGACCAGCTATTCATGCCATCAAGAGAGTGCGTTGTAAAGCTTTTTGCTATGGCGCCTATGTTGAATGCTTTGTTGATGAACACATCGGAAGCTGGTCTGGATGTGTTCAAAGTTTATATGCCAGACCGATTACGAAATTATCGTCATTACTTTGACACCATCCCAACATCCGTTTAATAATTTCATTATGGATATAGATGGTAGAGACCACTGGCCCGACTGCCTAAGAAGGTCCCCTCTCATGCCTCTCTTACCAGATTTGGATTTGTTACATGATTTAAATCAAAATATTAAAAATTAATAGACCTACCACCAAAACGAAATCATAATTTGAATTAAACGAGAATACAACTTATACAGGCATAACACTGGCACGTTTGCTCTGTAATTTGAATTAGAGTAAGATATTTTCGCTAACAGTGACATGTACATCATTAACGGTATACACGTGACAGAACCGATGACGTCATACACATAAATTTTATAATAAAATACTTCAATTTTCTAAAGAAAGTCTAATCAACTCTTTTGGAAACTTATTGAGTGGATAAACGTAATATACCCCCGTTTAACTGTTTCTTTGGGAAAATAAAATTCAAGTTATAGGTTTGATGCGAACTTAAAGTAGGCCTACAGTAGTAAGCCTAACAAAAGAACAGACGAACGTCCAAACTGCAAAGATTGGTTCCAACCAGGTTCCAACACCCCCGTGTGCACCTGTCAATACATTTTGAATTATCGTTGAACTTTGATTTTAAAAGGTGCGAGCGCAACTGTCAAAACAATCACACTTCAGCGATGTCAAAATGATAGCCAATAACCGATAACGAATAAAATATTCTAATAAAACGATATCGGCTTGTAAAGAAGTTCGTAAAGTTCACCCACCTGTCCTCACTTGTATTTCAAAACACTCCACTCATCTCACTCTAAACATTCCCTGTATAAATGGGAAATCTTTTTTCAACATTACTGATGAAATAGGTGAAGACACACAAAATCCTATAGAAATAAGCAAGAGCTCAGACGAAAATCAGATTAATTGAAAAATATATTCAACAAACTACAAAAAGAAAGTCACAGGGAAGGCTTTGCTGGTATTTGCACTATGTTCGTACTAGAAAACATTTTACATACACGTTTTTTTTTTTTTGATCGATTGTAGATCAGTGAAGACCTTTAGATGATGATTGAGATTTTTGAATATGTATCGAGGTCATAGAGTGATGATTGACACGGATTACTTATATGAGAGAGGTCACATATAAAAATAATATCGGACCTTGCTCATGCAGTTATGTTCAGTCATGCAACCCTCCCGCATCCCCTTGGTCAGTTGGTTATACTTATAAATATATCTTTTTCGCGTATACTATATATTCTGTTTTACATTACATTACAATGGTAATTATACTAATATGCAACATTAATTTATGGCTTCTTACAATGTTTCATACACGCTGGATATTATTACCTCGGATTTAGCTCAGCTACATCAATAAGGTGTTCTATAGTATTCAAGGAATCCCTTGATTTACCGGGTACCCATTTATTACACTTGCATGCTGGGTGGAGAGCACCAAACGTCCCAACCGAATTTACTTATGGATGGAACACACATTTTAAAACATAAAAACAATGAATTGAATTCGACCAATAATGTAATTGGAAAAAAAGTCAGTTTATAATTTTTTTCAGAAAATGGGTTAGCATGGTTAGTATTCCCTTTTTTATATATATTTTTGTTTCCTTGGTTGGAACACCATACAACCTATTGCCCCTATCGAAAACAAATATACTGATCATGCTGATAACGGATTACTAGGATAAAATGTTTTGTGACAATGTAGTATATACATGTATACCTCTCTATAGGACAGCACAATCCCAAACATATAGTTTCTTTGTATATTTCCACATATATGTGTTTATTCTCTTGTTTAAAGTCTTACGACTACTTGCCTTATAATTGCTGTACATTATAGGTCTTATTTCTCTATTCTATGCTTTGTATTAATTTGTATTTTAATTGAATAAAACATTGAATTTAATTGAATAACTTTCTTGTTTGACATTCATTAAACTCACATACAATGTAGGCTACCTGCATACCATGACTATCATGACTATGGGAATTCCCTTTCCGAAATCGGTGTGCTATTCTGTGAATCATAGCTGTTGCACTCTTTACCTCTTACTTTAATGAAAGAACGGTTCATTCGGAAAACCAATTCCGTAGTGCCTCCGCACCTTTTCCCTAGATGGGTTCAACGATGTGCCTGCCCTGTATAGCTGATTTGACACAGGAAAATGCAATGGAGGAAGATCTAACACAGACTGCATCAGCATATTCTGCCGAACAATTTGCGAACTCATTTATCCAAGGAATTAGATTTAACTTTATCTTTTTTTTGCAAAGGTACGTCTGTTTTTCAAGGCTCAGATGGGTATATCGATCCATAATTATGGGACGTTGGGTGAGTAATAAGAATGCCTCATAAAGGCTATAAATTGCAATGTTGGTCCTTCATAGAGCGACATAACCAGCACTTCAAACAATGCAGGGACGCCTCTCACGTCCCTGGGCAAAATAACATCTAGCATGTCTGGGGACGCTGGTTTTTACGATGTTGTCGGAATGTGAACAGAAACATGATATGAATACAAATTCATCACCTGATATTGAATAGCAGAGTAGGCCTACATGTTGATTTAAAGAAATGTAAATAAAATAACACTAAAATGCATCATCTAGCCCTCTTTCGTCATGGCCATGCATTGTTCTGTAGCTTTTGAAAATTCTCAAAACATGGCAAAAGTGGCACGAAAGATGCCCTCGGCCTGGGAGATGCCGATCTAAATTTATCACCGCCTACGTCGAGTCTGATACTTCAAACATGACATAGATCATACTGGCCTATTTTTGTCAAAATTGATGCTATCAAACATTGATACATGACTTGTGTTTCTAATAAGGGCATGATAGACCTGAAACTTGATATCATTTGATTTTCGGTATCCATGGCGCATCTATCATGATTACTATCACATGTTAAGCTATTTTATCCACGACATGCATGACTTGCAGTCTACTGGCAATCCATTTGGCGGAACATTTATTTATCTCTTGGCCTATTCATGTATACAACACAACTTTACACAAGGACACGTTTACTATTTCTAAGGCAATGGGAGGGGCGGGGAGTGTAAACTATCAATAACTATTTTTTTATTTCAAGTCATTTATATAGTGTTGATAGTGCATTTGTGAGTGAGTAAAAAAAAGGAAAGAGAAGTTCAACAGATAAATAGAGTGACAGACACAAACAAGCCAAGAGAGATAATTGAGAGCTTGTGGTACCTCGGAAAAAAAAATCTTAAAAACCTATCTTCTTTAATCGTGGTGAGACAAGACGTTTTGTATATCGTGTCTTACAAGAAAAGTCGACTTCTTCCAGTGACTGTAGGCCCACATCTTCTACACGTGTAGCATAATTTCTGCGTCTATTCCTACCTCCTCTCTGCTCTCGTTTTTCCATTAATCTATTGTCGTTTATTTTTCTTCTTACAAAATCCATTCAGTATTTTTTAATGCTTCATTTTTAGATCGTAGCTGTATAACAATGTTATTCATAAAATTGAGGAGCGTCTTTACCAAACGCTATCAGACAAGAAAAACACCCTCCCGCACGTTCTCATACCCTCAACGCCCACTAACGTCTGCTGTCCGAGGAGACATTTGAACACCATCAAGAACAACGTCATGGCCAAAATTCGCCCACCAAACAAGCCCGTGGGACCATTGCCTTCATCATATGGGAACAAGGTGAGGGCCATCCAACAGGTGATATTCCAAACGAGTCATCCGAACTACCAAGTTCCCTTTCTCTTTTTTTTTTTTTTTTTGGCGTCTGAATTTACAACTGCTCCTGTCCGGTGCCGGCCAGGTGTTTCCATAAATAGCAGAAGCGCCCTTAAATTCTGAACGTAATTTTTCCCCGACATATAAAAAAAACCCGGACGAATTAAAAGATTTCATATCTGCGGTTAAGAAGCTTGGGCGACCGAAACTGGTGGGTTGAACATGTTGAACACGGATTGTTCATCATAAGTATGTTCAGGATAGGTCCCCTCAGGAATACTTCAATCGATGAAAATAATTGAATTTTGTTGTCGATTTGAGGAGAAAAGAAACACCAACAAGATCTGAAAGCATAGTATAAATACGATCCATCCCCAAGGGGAGGGGGGTCCTTTCATATTTCTTTGAAACAACTCTTGGAAAATAAATCTCGCTTTGCGCTTGCTTTTATGCTCATCATAGATAAAACACATATACCAAGAGTTATCACAAAGTGATTTGGGAAAGAAGATTAACGAAAGGTCAAAGTATTTTGTTTTAATTTCGTTTTTACACCAGTTTAAGCGACGTGAATTAGGTTGTCTGGAATTATTTGCCAATAGACCTTCAACAAATTAGTTTAGTCTACTGTCACACAAATGGTGTCTTAATTGCCCTTGATTATTAATCCATGGTTTCCGCGCATCCTCCATGAGCTAGGAATGTTTATCTCTTTATTGAGTACCATTAGCACTAGCTTGATTATTCGCTGATAAGCACGTCTTCTTTTGTTTAAAAAAATGTCTACCTCCATATGACATCAAATTGTTCAATGTTAGGTTAGTTTTGTCCAGTTCCACAATTCAGATAACCAGAAGGGTGGAATACATTGTATTGCACAGTGAAAACCGCGGGAATACACAATTGCATCATTTTGTTCAAGTTGATATTTCGTTGACAGATCAATTGGGAACCCATTGTTTTTATCGTCAGTCAGCACCAAACTGAGCTGTAGACATTAATGCAAAATCACAGATTCTCCTCTCTTGGGATACAAACAGTGTCTGTTGCATCAAAGTATGTCATTACTCAACCCCAAAACATAAGTAGTCCTGATATGTTCAGTAATACGGCAACCCACGTCAAACGAAACATTTTCAAATATAACATGACATGGTAGATTCTGTCCATAAAATTTCCTCGGAGAACAAGTGTGAGTGAGGGAATAGGAAAGTGGTATTTTGTTCTCATTTCGCCAGCTTTTCTATAACGTTTTTTTTTTCTACATTCGGTCAATAAATGATTAGTGCCGTGCGTACTTCACACACTGTAATTAAACAATTAGTACTCGGTATTGTCACTGCCTTTTCCATCCTTATATACATTCATGTACCTTAAAGGGCCATATAACTACATAGAGACCTAATCAAATTTTATAAATTATAGCCGTTAAAGTCCATTCCATTTAAAATTCACATTTTACAATAAAAATTATTTCAATCTTAAATGGTTCATGCAGTGTATACGGGGATGATAGCCATCTACATGCACCAACACTAATGGAGAAAATTACCTTAATACTTAATCAAAGAGAAACCTTACAATGATGGCTTTCATAAGTTGATCAGTACGGCATTCGAAGCTCAGTGCTCGAGAATGATGCCGAGAAGCTATTTCAAAATAATGGAAGTCGGATATTCGACCATACGACTTAATCAACACTCTTCTTCCAAGTTACAACATGCGTACTAAACCTTACATAAGAAGCAACTGGTTACTCCCATGATTCCGACTTATTCATTAGTCAAAATTGCCTGCAAGGTTCAACTCCCTGCCACAACCAACTCCCAATTCTAAACAGTGATAACAGCTCACGTGGTACAGCCCACGACAGGATCTGAACTGGTTTTCCACTACCGCTCCTCCTCCTATCAAGTTCTTCCACCCCTGAAATCACCCCCAAAAACCAAGAAAGGTAGGTATTACGTCATTCACTACGAGGGAGTTGAAGATTACAGGTGATGATGATAGTCAGGATAATACCTCAGACAGTCCATAATTATTATTACATGCAATAGGAGAAGTTGTTTATTTGAAAGATTACGTGGATTTCATAATAGCGTTACTTGGATCATATGGGATGAGCCTATATAGGATGCTCGTCAATTAACATAATCATTACAACGGCTTCCCTATTTCTATGAACATGTAAGTGAAGACTGCAAATATGTAGGATACAATAAGGTGTGATTTCGCAGTACTGGGTCAAACTTTCCAGCTAAGCATAATCATCAACCTGATGGGTTGAGTATCAAGATTACGATGTTTTCATGAGTTTGAAGGATATTTTCTACTTATGAATTCTTCTAGAGATCATCAGGATGGTAATCAAAACATAAAATAGATAACGCATTATTCGAAATCCCCATGGGTGTAGAAAATAACTTTTGTCTTTTTTTTTCATTTATAATTTTGCTACTCTTCTGCTCTTTTTCTTTTCGTTAAAAAAATTTCCATTTGGGTTTGATTCCGATTTTCATTATTTCACCGGCATCAAGATGCGAGTTGCAACGACTGTACTACTAGGCCTACACATACATTTAAACATTCATGACATTGCACCAATGTAACAATGTATCATTCTTAGTCCATACCAAGCTACATATAAGGAGTTAGTTAACATGGTTAATACTTAGGTAATCAAAACATAGAATTGACGGCATTACCAATGCATGGTGACGAAATATTCAACTAGGCAATGTGGAATCTGCCGGATAAACTCGTTGACAAGAATAGTGCGTCGGGTCTGGGGAGATGCCAGAAAGGAAGGGGTTCGGGATCGAAGGTGCCTGACCTCATAATACATTTGGATTTACGCTGTTGATCCCGGCAACGGAGCGTTCCACATTCAGAAGGTACCATGCATGTCGATGTTTACATGGAATTTTATTTTCCATCTCGAATAATTAAAACCATTTAATATTTGATAAATAATTTACGCAATTGGAGGGTAAAATTTTGCAGAAAACAATTCTCGGACATATTTACAACACGAGTCAGGTAGTTCGTTTGAGGTAGGTTGAGGTGAAAATACTGTTGGCATCGAAACTAGTTTATTACCTGAACATACCAAGCAAATCAATGGTTGCTCCATGGAATATCTGGGACAGGCAACTGCGATACAACATAAACATGGTGCACCCCCTGTTTTGTGAAACCATCTTGTCGCATCTTTTTCGCAATTCCATACATAGGCAGCATCCAGATTGATCGCGTGTTATAATCATATAATATTGATAATGAATTTTACATCAATATGATATAAATGTAAACCATGTGACTCAAACAAAGTGGCAATTTGGATTTACCTCAATAGTGTGCATTGACCCAATCACTAGTTATTGCATATCATGCATATCAAATCTTCAGCATTTACTACGAAATTGGCTACTTCAAAATGGTAAAATAACAATATATACTTACCGTTATCTCTTTTATTCCATGCAGATGCCACCGCACACACGACTAGTACACATACACAAGTCTCCGTCAAATGCATAGTGAGTTTATATGAAGTTTAAATTGTTTGGTTTGAGAAAAAAAATGACAGGTATTAAAATGAAAGGTGAAGTATATTTATCCACTCCTGGAGAAATTCAAATGATGCTAATGAAGTACTGATTAGAAGATAAAGATGCATTGCAGAAACTTTTTTTTAACTCGATTTCTTTTGATTACACTCGAAAACTGTTCGTCTTCATTGTTGATAAACTCGACCGTTCGTGAAACGGCTGACATCTGTCCCTTGGCATGCCTTTGTAGCGAATGCTCTTCGGTCCAAGCCGACTCCTTGAGTAAGCCCACTCAGCGAGCTCAGTCAAAACCTGAATCTAATATGACGTCATCGGGAATGCCCGCCCTGAATGGATAAATGTTGGCGTACAGTTTGAGTAGTACTTCCATGGTTGTATACTCTTCGATCTGCTGAAACCTGTAGAAGGGGGGGGGGTGGTCCAGGCAGTGTGATGTATGACAGCAGAGAGGCAGAGGCGCAAAGAAGGGACAATCTTGATGGAGAAATAGCATTCGATAGTATTCATAAATAGGTGCACGCCTTGGTTATTACAAACTACTTCCGAGTTAAACACGGAAATACATTGATTATGAATTAAGGTGTACCGTGTCGGAAAAAATGGGAAAATTACATTTTTTCTGATTAAGCCTAAGGAAACCAAAAATGGGATAGTTATTGTCACGATCTACCACCGAATTGCCAACTTCAGATTCAAATACTCCGCGGACTTCCCCCCTTTTCAATATAATATACAAAAACAAATACTTCTCAAATATGAATAGGCTGACACATTTTTTAGGATTTGGTAATATTTGGATGTAGCTTTCCGACATCAAATTAATAAATGTGTATAATAAGTGCTCAAATTACAATTACCAAAATAAAAAAAACTACCGATACAGGGCGCTAGATATATAAAATATACATAATATAAGAATATGAATTCGTGTAGAAAAAAAATACACCCCGATGAAAAGAGAAAACAAAAACACTACAACTTTGTACGATTAGAATTTGTAAAGATGCTCAAGTAAATTTAATTATATAATTAACCTTTACACTCTTAAAATGTTGGGCGACATACTGTCCACACAACTACCCAGAATTTGATAAAGTTTTAACCAATTGTTGCGTGGGCAGTATGCTGCCCAACATTTTTAAGAGTGTTCTAAAGCTTTGAAGATGCTTTATAGAGAAGTTGTTTATGCCTGTCACTCTAACAACGTGTTGTTTAAACTTTTTTGGAATTGTTTAATCTTTGTAAACAACTTGTTTAAAAGGTTTAAACAGCTGTTTAGAAAGTTTAAACAGTAGTTATTAGAGTGACAGGCTTAAACAACGTGCTTAGAATTTTAGATTTTAAAGCGTTTTTATATAGAACCAAATATTGGCTTACATTATAATTGGGTTATATTGATAAACAGCTACAGAAATTATATATGTCGCACGTACTCCATTCCCAATCAGGGCAAAGGAATATCAATAAATTAATGAGAAAATAAGAATATATCAATACTGTCTACGTCCTTTATTATCACGTGTTATAGTGTGCCAGTTATAAAAAATATCAATCGTATTTCTATACATAATTTGCCACAGGTATGCAATCGATATATTTGGTATGAACGTATGTTTCTTTTGTCTTAATGATATTTAACACAGGTAATACAGGTTGATAATATTCTTGGCATGAGGATCGGCTTCAATTTTTTTTTTACATCAAGCCCATTTCCGAAGCATAGTAGATCACGATAATAGCCAATATTGTGAGCTGCACTTTTTTTCTTTATGTTGTTAATTTCAAACGTAGCGTGCTGTCCCCTGTGCCAACTGGAAAGGCATAATTAACATTAATTTTCTTGATTCCGTCTCGAAATATAATGTGGTTTGTTTAGATCGCGTTTTACAATGATTTAGTTTTTAACGACCCCAATATCTTGGTGAGCATCGTCGAAATGCAGAAGGTAGTTATGCGGATAATATATCACCCGGGTCCTCTAATATAAAGACTAGCGACTGATGATGATCGTGTGGCCGATTTCTACAATCGATTGCATTAATTATTGCATTAGTGGAGGTGCCGTGGCCGAGTGGTCTAAGGCGCCTGGTTTACATGGAAAGTCCGGAGTTCGATCCCGGCCGCGGCTCCTATGCCCGTGAGCGAGGCATTAATCTACAATGCTTTTATCCTGCTTTCAAATAAATGGAAATGCTATTTGCATTATTGGTAACTAGGTGTCCACTTGTTTAAAAAAAAAAAAAAAAAAAAAATTGTGCGTGATAATTTGTTTTAAGGATTAATTGACTATACCGACAATTGGGAAAATTTTTTCCCATTTTGTATGGTGTAGAGTCAATCTATCCTTTTTTTTTAATTTTATTAAAACAAGTTCACACCCAGTCACCAACAATGCACATAGCATTTCCATTTATTTGAAATAAAAAATATATAAATGAACCCAACGATCAATTGCTTAAAGTTGCGTTACCATGGTTACGGGGTCCTGGTCACGAGTTCGATCCACTGCGCATTTTAGCGGATGAAACAGTAACAGTAGTACATTCGATTCGAATGCCAAATAACTTCTTCCCCCCATGTGTGCCAATAATGATTATCGTTCCCTCTTTATAGAGAGTAGTATGCGTGCATCGTGACATAATTGGGAATACCTCCTGAGCAAAATGCCCAACTCGCGAATAATTAATCTTTCTATCATTGGAATATCTATATTTTGATTTTAGCCTGACATAAAAGTCACTCAGGTCTCAACAAGAATGTTAAAGGTCAAGTCCAGCTCAGAGAAATGTTGATTTGAATCAATAGAGAAAAATCAGACAAGCACAATGCTGAAAATTTCATCAAAATCGGATGTAAAATAAGAAAGTTATGACATTTCAAACTTTTGCTTATTTTCAACAAAATAGTTATATGAACGAGCCAGTTACATCCAAATGAGAGAGTCGATGATGTCACTCACTCACTATTTCTTTTGTTTTTATTGTTTGAATTATACAATATTTCAATTTTTACGAATTTAACGATTAGGACCTCCTTGCCTGAAGCACAAAATGTTAAAATAATGGAATTCCACGTGTTCAGGGAGGAATGAAACTTCATTTCACATGACAATGACGAAAAAATACCAATATTTCATATTTCATATAATAAAATACAAAAGAAATAGTGAGTGAGTGATGTCATCAACTCTCTCATTTGGATGTAACTGGCTCGTTCATATAACTATTTTGGTGAAAATAAGCGAAATTTGAAAATGCCATAACTTTTCTATTTTACATCCGATTTTGATGATATTTTCAGTGTTATGCTTGTTGAATTTTTCTCCTTTTATTCAAATCAAGTTTTTGTTGGGGTGGATTTGTCCTTTAATTAAATCATTACTTATCTTACTTCAGTGATATCTGGGCCACTAAAAATGGTTGAATAATATCTTGCGTAAGGTTACCTTTGCGGCGATAAGGCTGTAACCACGGTGGCGTATGGCAAGCTTTATATTGCCACTTAGAGGAAATTGAATGCATGAGAAGTCGTTAAATTTCAGAAAAAAAATCATACACATTCATTGATAAGTTACATAATTTTAAAAAAAAAAATCAGATGCAGATACTCTACTACTTTCTTTACACTTTCATATAAAATCACCGTCACTGCTTAGGAATACCTGTTCTGTTACTTGTACTTGCTAGTTGGCATTGATTTAAACTTGCTATTTATATTATCATAAACATTAAAAAAAATGGGTATAATAAATATGAGGATGATGATGGTGGTGGTGGTGGTAATGCCGAAGTGGTATACCTCGGGTCGTGGCATTAGGGGGCACCAACAAATATTTTGAGTCAGTTATGGTATACTAACCTAATAGAGACATTTTAAAGCAGATACGAACCAATAGCGACATATCGAGTCCTCAACTACTCATACCTGGCCAGTTTCCTGACCAATAATGCTAGTGTAGTTTAGTAATTTACATATAGACCCACTTGTCAATGATAACATGCTAATTAACTACGCAATATATTTATACCGCTATAATTATGTTGCCAAATAACGAAACAATTAATTTTCCTCTCAAAATAGTTTAGTTTCTCTATATAAATACAATTGTAGGTCAACTTATTCTCTGTAGTATTAGTAGATATCTGAAAACGTATATTTTAAGAGTATGCATTTATAACACACAATCAATAAGAAACCACACACAGTTCACTCCCCCACGTGTCTCACTGATCAAATAACCCGAGCGCGAAGCGCGAGCTGAAAATATTTGATTTTCATACCTAAAAAGGGATATTATTAGGCATTTTTTTTTTGTAATTATGATGCGTACCTGTCTCACTAAACAAACAATGCGAGCGCGAAGCTGAATTTTTGGTATATATTGACCCCAAACAGGGACATTTTAAGGAATATTATATATGTCACCATGGTCATCTAATGCGAGAGCCAAGAGCGTGCTGATTATTTTAGAATTACACCTAAACGCAGTCATAAAGCACTTTTTGTAGTCATTGTAATCATGAACATGATGCGTACCCCACTAATCAGATATTGCGAGCGCGAAGCGCGAGCTGAAATTGTTTTATATTCAGACCAGAAGAGTGGCATTCTAAGGCTTGTTTGTAGGAATTCATTAAGACCATATATATTTACTAACCAAATGATGCAAGCGCGAAGCGCGGGCTGAAATTGTTTTATAATCTGACCAGAAAAAGGAGACAGGACTGTTTTTTATGAATTCACGAAGAGCAGAAATATCTCACCAATCTACTAACGCGAACGTAAGCACGGACTGGAAATGCTTTATATTCAGACCTTAAAAAAAAAAAAAAAAAAACCTTGAAAATGTGAGTGATGAACACACAGGCCTAAGTAAATTATGTTCCATAGAGTTGTGAAAAAAAATCATATGTAATATTTATCAATAACTTTTTTTCTCCTCCCACTACAGTGTATATTTCTTTTCCTTTCTCCCTCTTGTTTCTGCTTTTTCCCGTTTTTTTTTAGCCGATTTGGAACACGTGTCCCCGATAGTTACGCATCTGGGTAATGGTGATAATGTCCTTAATGCCGCTATTAAAAAAACAATGATGCTATGGGAATGCTTGTTCAAATGTTAATAAAACAAGAGCACATAGTAGAACACAACGTTAAATTTTACCTATTGGGCATAATATATACATTTTTTGTTTATCCAGGAAATGCTCACATAATCCAAAAAGCACTTCCTGCCGGAAGAAAAGATGGAGGCGTCTGCGGCCTGTATGTGAAGGAATGAGATGGATGGATTTTCTGTTTGGCGAGAGGGGGTGATTGAAGAGATGTTTACGAGTAACGATGGTAACCATAACCACTGAGGAATATACCGCGGTTGGTATATACAGAGGTGGAAGCGTGAAGTTTTTATCATGTTTATTGTATTAAGATTATTATCGGTTTCTTCATTTTGTTAATCGTCGTCTGCAGAAATGTCTTATTCAGCACTTGACTATATTCGTCATCTTCTTTTTAGTACGACCCCCGCCATTCTTCGTCTCTTACTTTTGGATGATATACCTGAAATCATATTGATGTTGGTTATGTTCCATAAAATAGCCTTAAAAATTTAGGAATTCAATAGAAAATCAATGTTGACAATATGTAATTCTACTTGGCTGTTTAAAGAACGTCCAACGAAGGACCTCTCCCTACATGCCCTATGTCAATTCTGCTTGGGAATTCAGAATAAAAGAAATAAGAAGTAATTAGAAATTCCTTCTAGACAAAAATACGGATTTTCGGCTTTCATTTAAGTTAAGGATACAATTCTCATGTACATTAGATTCGAAAAATATGAAGTTTGAGATCTTGATTAAATCATTCTTTAACGATGAGATCGTTAGCTTTCATTTTTAATCAAGTGACGTAGACATTATCAAGTAGCGATGTGGGCATGCACAAAATTAATGCCGAAAAAGATAGCTCAATTAGTGTGACGTTAATTGGTTGAAGGTTTTAATTCGATGACAGGCCGACTTTATTAGTAAGTTCCTCAAAATATTGAAGTGGTTAACTTCAAAAAACCGTAATTGATCTTGACCTTTATACCCTTGGGGGAAGTGTGAACTTTCTAGTCTTACATTCTCTTTCTTTCAGTGGTTTCCTCACTTTTTTTCCTTTCTTGGTCACGTGATGACTTGCGGGCTTTTAATTGGCTTATTTGCTCAATGCCATAGATAGCTATTTGTTTGTGCATGTTGTGGTTTAAAGGTGGCTTCAGGGAAACGATAGGGTCGATCTGAGGACAATGTGATGAGATCTCGGATAAAAATATCATATAGAGGGAGGGATAGGTGGGGGGGGGTGATGTTACAAACAAGGACCTGTTGTCCATGATTTTAAAAATACGAAAATAGTAATGCCATTTATACCGTGTCAATGTTCTGTAGTTCTTTAACACTTATTTGCGCATAACCATGACTGAGTTAGTTTGGTTTACATTAAATTTGACAGATTTTTTTTCTTCACTTTTTTAAGGGACATACTAAACATCTGTTCTGCAAAAGAGCAATAACTATCGAAAAAAAAACATTAGTGAAGTTATAGTGAAGTTATGATATGGATGAACAGTGTGTTAGCCCTTGCCCCCCCCCCCCCATACACACTATGGAAGGGATCTCCGTTTCTTTCACTCTTTTGATCTGTCTAATTATATTACTATTATTATTTTGTTTACGTTTGCCTTTCTTTTTATCCTTCCCTCATTCTTGTCATTACATTATTTTATCGAATTCCAATCTCTCTCCTAAACCAATAACATCGGAAGTACCTGTCTGTCTATAGCATGTTGCACACCTGGGATAAGAGCCAATCCCCGTGAAATGAAAACATCCTATAAACCGAACCCCAATCAAAGAAATTCAATAAAGATCCGTGTTAACTTCACATCATGACACCCTTGCAAAGTCATTAGACATTAAAACCGGTTTCATTACCGGTGATTGCTTCGGTTTTCTAACCTACTTCAAGTTGTACAGCTGCACCTTTTGCTTTATTACCTCGTATCCGATTGATTTTAACAAAGAACAGATGCGGGCGGGACATCATACTTGAACAGACATCCTCCTTCATCGATTACAGTATACTTTTAAAGTGGCATGTGTGTTTGTGTGTGTGCGTGTGTGGGGGTGGAGAAGGGAGGATGGGGTTGGGGATTTTGTCAGAGGCTGAACATGGTTAGAAATGTTGAATGATGAGGGAAAATGTATACACTCTTCGTAGAAGACACACTAATTACTCCAATGTCTCTACTCACACACATTAAATGTTGTGTTATCGTAAATTGCATGACTACTTTATTAATCTTTAATTCGTGTTGCTCGTTGGAGAAATCGGTCGACGCGTTTGATATTAGGGGAACCCACAATCGCAATGACATGCTATAAACATGATAAACATGATAAAGGCAAAATAAAAAGTGAGACGCGGGTTTGGCGAAGAAATCCTTCGTAGAAGGAGCTTCATGGAATACGTATTAATGAGGGGGTGGGGCTGTTTGTAATTGGCATAATGAAATAGAAACTTCAGAAGAATATAATATTATTAAGAACATTTCGTCAAACCATCACAAATTGTGTCTCACAGTAATGTTGACTGCTTCCATTGGAACCAAATTTAATGTGAGATAAAAATGTCCTTATTCGTAGAGCAATTTCGCCATGCACTCAAGCAACAATATAAGACGTGGGTTGAAATATAAAATCAACGGGAACGTATACAAAAGAAAATCGGAGAGGCTGCCAAGGAGCTCCTGAAATATGATCGAGAATTGACTTCTTTAAAAATAGGAATTTGACTCATGCGAATGGTCTCACGCTCAGGTAGTGAATCAGAAAATTATTAAGGGGTTGTTGGCAACCAGTGAATCAGAATGCATTGTACCACATGTAAGTGTTTAAAAGTGCAGTTTCATTTTAACAGTGGCGTAACAGGAGGGGGGGGGGGGCAAGCTTCCCCCTCCCCTGGCGGAGTGGCGGAGTGCAGTGGGGGCTCTTCATCTGTAACCTTTAAAGGGCTCTATAACAGCCCATGTATGGACCCTTCCGGCATTCCACAGCCTAGGGGAAATAAAAGAAAACAAAGGAGGCAACGAAATGAGATGAATGAAAACAAATATGACATGATATTTGCTATGATGTAAGAATCTATCACATAATTAGAATTTCATTTCAAATGGCCATTTTCTGTTTGGCTCGCTTCGCTCGCTGGAGACTTTTTACAAATTTTCCATTATTTGCAATTGTGTGCACCCTCAAAATATTTGGTTTAAATTAGTGATCATCTGTAAGGTTTAAAATGACTTTAATATTAAAAGGTTCCGGGGATCCAACTCGGACCCCACCTACATAGCACTGTGGTATGGATGAGTTTGAACCACGCCCCAAAAAAATTATACAACCAAACAAAAAAAGGGGGGAGAAAGAAAAGCAAAGGAAAAGTGTATTATATTTTTTCTGAATATCTATCTTCATGTTAGATTCTCACGAAAATGTGTTTTTTTAATCTCGCTTGGGACTTATATTTAAAGCTGCTTCGGTTTGCCACACATGCCATACTGGGCCCCCTTGAGCATAAAGAGCTTCGCCCTAATGCGCACACACAAAAAAATCCTATTCACTGTGGCGTACAACAAAAAAAAGAGAGAAGAGTGAAATATAATATTATATTTATTTAAAATTATGTCAAATTCTATCACAAAATGATAATTCTTGTAATAAAATTGTCATCAATTTTGCTCGCTCGCTTCAATCGCTCGCATTTTTTCCCCGATACACCACATCGCCCCCTCAATTTTTTTCCCCATGACGCCATTGCCTGTTCCATGATGACCGGGAAATATTTTGATCTTGCCCCCCTGGCCACCGACCCCTGTTACATACGCCCCTGCATTCTAAGCGTTAATCGGTTAAAGAACATAATAATAATTTTTTTTTTTTTGGGGGGGTCTAATTTTTCAAAGGGATTTGGAGGAGCGTCTGATGTGTTCCCACTGCCGAACTATTCAACATCATTGAAATATTGTCCTGTAACCATACTCTATTTATCTCTCGTTTTACCATATCTCAACTATGGACTTCTGGTTTGGACGCACCAACCTTTACCTAACATGTTATTTTCTTTTACTAAAATCATGAAAATAGAAGCCCTCTGAATCATTTTCTGTCGTGACTCTTGTTCCCATACATATCAAAATTTTGTCCGATTCTTTTTCAAAAGCAAGATCTTAAAAACCATGCGTTAAAGACCATCCGTCACCAGTATAAGGCTTCAAAACATTTTGTCTTACTTATTGATATTTTACGAATTTGTCACAAAATTAATAAACACACGTACATAATTCCATTTTGCCGTTTTTTGCTTTAATCTCTTAACATGTCACTGTCGCCAACATTTCACATCAATCCAATATAGCTGCATGCAATCCATGTGTCTTATTAAATATAATTATTTTAAAGGACAAGTCCACCCCAACAAAAACTTGATTTGAATAAAAAGAGAAAAATTCAACAAGCATAACACTGAAAATTTCATCAAAATCGGATGTAAAGTAAGAAAGTTATGGCATTTCAAAGTTTCGCTTATTTTCAACAAAATAGTTATATGAACGAGCCAGTTACATCCAAATGAGAGAGTTGATGACATCACTCACTCACTATTTCTTTTGTATTTTATTATATGAAATATGAAATATTTTGATTTTCTCGTCATTGTCATGTGAAATGAAGTTTTATTCCTCCCTGAACACATGGAATTCCATTATTTTAACATTTTGTGCTTCAGGCAAGGAGGTCCTAATCGTCAAATTCGTAAAAATTGAAATATTGCATAATTCAAACAATAAAAAACAAAAGAAATAGTGAGTGAGTGACATCATCGACTCACTCATTTGAATGTAACTGGCTCGTTCATATACTATTTTGTTGAAAATAAGCGAAAGTTTGAAATGTCATAACTTTCTTATTTTACATCCGATTTCGATGAAATTTTCAGCATTGTGATTGTCTGATTTTTCTCTATTGATTCAAATCAACATTTTTCTGAGGTGGACTTGACCTTTAAGGACTAACGATTTCTATTAGGGTTTTCTCAACTGGGAAGAAACAGAACTCATCACAACGTGCAGCCATTTCAGTTTGACGAAGTCTGGCATATCTTCGGGTAATTATTCGGTTGTTTTGAAAACAGCCTAGAAAGGCTTAAGGTATGACTATAAATCAGCAGTCATATTTGTTTTGTTCTGGTCTAAAATGAGTAACTGCACCGGGGACCGTTGGGCCTTCGCTTGTTAGGACCCAAGAGGATCTTTATTTTGGATTCGCACATTGACTGGATGAAATACTTCAATCTTGCCAATACACTTGGCAGACGTGAACCTCCGAAGGTCATTTCTGTGATGTTGATAGGTATTTTTTTTTGAAAGACTGAGCAAACTTTTTCTTTAGATTGTCGAGTTTTTTTACCACAATTAATATTAAAAAAAATGGTACAAGATTTATATGAAAATTAGTAATCATCGCACCGCTTCTCAATCATCAACTCGTCGTTCTATGAAATTTGCAATGTCATGAATTAAATCGCATGCGCTATTACCATCATGACCATTTTGGTAGAAAGGGGTTTGTGAACAAATACTCTAGTATTGGCCTTTTACCAAAAATGCAGGCGGGTTAAAAGCATTAACTCGACGAGGTGGTAAAATAGGTGCATGATATTTTGTATAATAGTTTTTTATATCATTTGTGTACAAAAGTAAGGTAAATTGTGTATTCTTAAACGAAAAGAGGATTGAATAATATATAATATTTTAGAATACATGCAGCAAAGCAGTAGATATATGTCGCGTGATGTGAATATCTAGTTTTACGTCATTAAAAATAAAGATGGGATGTAATCTTGGTAATGTCCACGTTTATAGCCCTTGACGTAATTTGACATTTAATTACATGTATTATTCTGGTACATCACAATTACCGTTGACGTTATGAGCCCCAGCTCTGTGAAAGATCTAAGTACCATGTAAGCATTCAGGCTCGCTTTTTAATTCAGGAAATTAGATTCAGTTTTAAATCATAAATTCCGGATGAATAAAAAAGGTCACTGAGGTTACATACACACATTGTCTAATTTTGGAATCCAATTAAGAACAGAAACATTAACTTCTTAATCTCAATCAATTCAGATTCAAATCAGATATGCCATTTGAATTAATTTATGAGGAAGTTATGACAGTTTTTTTTTTACAAAAAGGAAAAGAAAAGATGGAAGCAAGATTTGATTTATAGGGGAGTGATTGGGTTCTTGGGGATGGTGGACTCACTCAACCTGTTTTATTTTCATCCTGATTTTCTCTCATATCATTTCATATTATGAATATTGATCTGTATTATAAACAAGTCACATGTTCTTCATCTTCATTATCATTTATACTTTCCTTTCTCGAATATCGTTTGCACAAAATGTATAATTATGTGACTTGTTTCAGTTAGTGTATAATTTGCTTATGGGACTTATATTTCATTTGAGAGAAAACAATGAAAACAGTTTATGAAACACACCAAAACAATCTGATCCGAATCCAGACTTTGGCTCGTCACGGATTACCGTCGAGTCATATTTAGAGCATGAATGAGTGATAATTAACAAATTTAATAACTTCAAGTGTGTTATTGTCCATTTAAAAGACGGAGCGGAAACGGGAAAAATTGAGGAACGAAGAACATGCATAAATATTGTTTTACTTGGGCAAATCATAAAAAAGAAATAGAAGAAAAAATAAGAAAATTGCATTTTCATTATCTTTTGTGATAATGTATTTTCCCTAAGTGTATTTTTCCTCATATCATTTCGACATTTTAGTGATCTTAGTTTATGTATTTTCTGCTTTTTTTTTGGGGGGGGGGTTAGATCTGATATAATTATTTTTTTTTTAAATGACATGGATTGTTATCAAGTTTTTATTATCATTACTATATTAAATTATTATTATTACCACTATTATTATTATTATTATTATGGTTGTTACAGTATTATTATTATTATTTTATTATTATTATTATTGTTATTCAAGAATAAATCAATAGGACATCATCTCGCAACGCTCTTATCCTTATTTTAGTGGTCAAATATTTTGAGAATTAATTTTGCTTAACAAGTGAAGCGCATCTGGCAATCTCTCCTGCATTATATTCAATGTTGATATATTCAATATAGCAGCAGCGTTGACATTAAAAACGACTATAGAATAATCATTCACAAAAAGCATCATTCATGTGATGATGAAATACTATGTTCACTGACCCTAAATGACATTTGACCTTGATCGTTTGACCAAATACCTGTGCAAGACAATGAGTGATACTCTATTACCATTATGTCCACATTTCATGAACTAGATTCATAAACATTCAAAGTTATGATGGCAATTAATTCATTCAACAAATATCCCCAACATGGCCAAAGTTCATTAACCTTGTTGATATGACCTGAAAATCACGCAGGATGTTCACTGATGCTTGATTATTCGTATGTCCAAGTTTTCTGAACTAGATCCATATAATTTCAGAGTCATGATATTAACATTTAACCTTGGTTAAGATTGCGAGTTGATTCCCCAACATAATCTAAGTTCACTGACCCTAAATGACCTTTGACCATTGTCATGTGACCTAAAACTCAAAGAATATTCAGTGATACTTGATTACTCTAAAATTTCATGAACCGAATCCATAAACTTTCAGAGTTATGATGAAAATCAACAAATACCCTAACATGGCCAAAGTTCATTGACCCTAATGACCTTTGACATTGGTCATGTGACCTGAAGCCAGGGCAGGATGTTCAGTGATACTTGATTACCCTAATGTCCAAGTTTAATGATCAAGGTCCATATACTTAGTCATGATGTCATTTCAAAAACTTAACCTTAAGTTTAGATTTACTGTTAACGCCGCCGCCGTCGCCGTCGGAAAAGCGGCGCTTACAGTCTCGCTGTGCTGTGCAGACGAGACAAAAAAAATATGGTGTTTACAACAATCTTGTTTACCACTATGTTAAAACCCCATGTTTTGATGAATATATTCAAAAGAATTATAAGATTGAATACCGGTCAACAAACTCCTTCATAACAAAGCGACTAAACCTGAAATATGTAGGGAATTTTACATCTGACTGATTATGATTTTCCTCTAACCTGCCCAGACACTCGTATTGATGGTATTTGTAATGAAACCGACTGAAGCCGGGTCCTTTTTTTCCGGCATGACTCATACTTTATTCACACCATCTTACCCCCCCCCCCCCGGAGGTTTGCCCCTTTTTGACATTTTTTACGACTTGTTTTTATTCCATTGCTCTTTATGCCTCCTTGATTGAAAACGATAATTTTTTTTATTTCGCCTGTGGTTGTTTGAACTACTTCATGAATACGAATGAAACCGCCATTGTAATTCGGATTGTCATCGAACTTTTGACAGGGGGAGAATGGGTGACCGCAGTCGGATTATGGAGTCGAAAAGACCTTTGATTTTTAAACAGGTTAGGGAAGAGTGCTCCCATTGTCCCTATTGACATGGAGAAGAATTCATTTTGGTGTAATGAACTAAAGGTACTTACATATCCGACTGATTTTATGGTTTGAATATTTGTTTCGTGTCCTCATCCTATTGTAAATATGCTGTCAATTACACCGCTCATTTTGTTTTACGAGTGTGTGTTTATTTTGGTCGAAATATCTTCTTTATCCTTTGCAAAAATGTTTTGGTTTAGAGGTTGTTGGCATTTTTTAGTGTATTATTTGTTGATCTATTCGACATAAAAGGAACATGATGTCATTGGAATGTTTATCAACGAGTAGTGGGTTATTAAAATAGCATGGAATGTCGAAGATGCTGATTAAAAAAAACAAAGGTAGTAACATTATTAACCCTTTGCGCGCTGTTGTTGCAATCTTGCACATTCGTACAATTAAATTCAACAATCGTAGTAATTAGTATTCTCTCCTACCTCCAAAGTAGAGAAGCTTATATAAAGGTAATAATTCCTGGATAACATACCTGTATCAATCAGTGGCGTAAACTACGACAGCCCCCCCCCCCAAAAAAAAAAAAAAAAAAAAAAACAAGGACAAGGACAAGGAGGAAAGGAGGGAGAAAGGAAGAGAAACGTAGTGGGAAAGAAGAAATTATTCTTCATCACAATGATATAGAACATCATCTTATAACTATGTTATGTTATATAACATAAGAAAGATTATTTTCATGACTTAACGAAACATAATTTGCTCAGGGCCTATGTCTTTATTGTTCCTGATGCTCGCATTGTTTGCTTGACGAGATATATAATTTTGTTGTACTACAACCTTCCCAGATGTTCAGCTCGCGCTTCGCGCTCGCATTATTTTATAAGTGGGATACATATCCATTATAATGGTCCTTAAAATGCCTCTATTAGGTCAGTATACTTGGCAACTGAGCAATAAGTGACTCAATTTTTTTATGGTGACCCACGGTAAGCCCTGGTATCATTAGTGCAGTATGGAAATCACATGGAAACAGTTGTCATTATCAAATATCTTGCTTGGTACATAGCTGAAAAAGACACATAATTACAGAAGACCTATGTTTGATATGGGACACATTGTAGAAAGAGACCAAACGAATGCAAATAATTAAACAAAACAATAATAACTGCATTGAAGATAATAATTTGAATCACAGGAATATAATGTACACTCAAAATTCCAAGGTTTTGAAATAAAATCAGAGTCGGCTGTGAATAGTGACCAGCCGACTATTAGACTTAGATTTAAACCTTGTTGATTTAAATATAAATCTAAAGGATTTGAATTACATCGTTTGATATTTAAAACTTAATCCTTAAGATTTAGAATAAATTCAAAATTCTCTTATTTGTCAATATTGTATTCATTTATTTTTGTTTTCTTAAATATTGTTGGGGCCGATATGCCGACCTCGGTTACCAAGAGAACATAGCGCTTTGCAATGTTGCCCTGTGTGTGAGGCAGATAATGATAATAACCATGATAACAATAATGATAATGGTGGATTTTACCCAAGATAGCCACTTCATTTCTGAAAACTGTTCTCCCGGCGGGCCCTGTTATTGGTATTACTACCCCGGCTTTATAGCTTTTCTACCTAGGCGCTCAAGCATTTCAGAAATTTCTTCCTAGCGGGTACTACCCATTCACATAACCTGGGTTGAGTTCAGACAGTGTGGGTGAATTTCATGCTGAAGGGAAACACACCATGGCTCTTATAGGAATCGAACCTACGTCCATCAAACTGAATGGCAAGAGTCATAACAAATATATTACGACGTCCCCAAGACATTTTGAGAAACAACAGAATAAAACTGTATAAATTATTGCGTATATTATCTTTAAGTACATGTATCTAAATGTGAATTGATATTTCAATACGATCACATTGTTAAAATAAGACCCCACCCCCCCCATTACTTGATTAAAATCATGACCTGCTCCTGATAATTCAACTTCAAGAAACATTGACAAGAGATAAATTGGATCTGAAAGAGCATGTGCGTCACGGTTACAATTCACCCCTTTCCTCGATTGATATAATATAATCCGTCATAATTCATCCGTTCTGGGTCCTTCGAATTCAATTTATTTTTCTTTCTTTTGGGGGTATTATTTCTTGCCCCTTCCTGGAGTCCCTGTGACAGCTTCATCATCGAATAACATACGAGGATGATTATCATGTGCATCATCGCATCTGTAGGAATTTCTTCATTCGAGCGGTTCTCGAAACATTGGTTAAACATTAGCCAATGAGGGCGCCATGCCCCTTCAAATTTGTATTTAAACTGTCTACAAAAAGTGGCCTGACATGTCCTCAATATAACAATAAACATTCTGCCACCTCCTACATTATGATGTCAAACCTGTTAATATAAATGTAGTCTTACTTAATGTATACCTACTAAAACCCCATTATGAGGGCGATCCAGGATCTCCACTTGCATATGCCCGACATTTTCGACTACAAATAGTTTCTTTAATGGCTCTCAAGGTATGTGTGTTTGAGGGTGTGTGTGTGCGTGTGTGTATGTGTTTGGAGGGGGAGGCCGGATGTGTCCCCCGTCCCCCTGTTACCGCCACGGAGCATGATCTTGATTGATCACACTGAAACAACACTATTCTATATGCTAGAATCGACACCAATAAATACAAAGTATACAACAAATAATGTCTGTAAGTCGCTTTTTGTTCGGCTAAATTGAGTTATACTCAAATTAAGTGATAAGACACTGAAAAAAGGAAAGTTTGCCCCAAACCAAAGTGTTTTTTTTTTCTTCAAATGACATGCATTATGTACATTGTGTCAACACGACCGAGTTGGATAAAACATCGGAATACTGAGAAATCGTCTAATTTGATTTTAAAGTAGAGGCAAACGTATTATCTACAGTAAAAAAAACAAAAAAAACATGTGAAATAGGATACATGGGGGTGGAGCACGTGCCCTCAACATTTTGCCACTTTTAAAAAATTAAAATTTAACCTTTTTTGTCCCCCCCCCCCTCTTTGTCTTTCTTTTGGAAATTGAGAATGAAAATAAGTATTTACTTTTGTCTCCCCCCCCCTTCCTGAAAAAAATGTATGTATCCCCGCCTCGCAATTTATGAAATCCTGGATCCACCATGATGGTATTCCATCTCTGTGTGATTGAAATTACAATAATTGCTAGGACAATAGCCAAGTCATTTTAGGTCATTGATACTCTGATATTCTGAATAAAACTGTTTTATGTTTGGTTCTGCACTGTTTTCTTTCAGAATTTTACTATCATGACTATATTAATCCAAATAATTCTGGACAGAACTCCTCATTCGAGCATGTCTGATTGGTCGTTAAAATTTTTAGCAAGGTTCTGCCCTAGGTTCTGCATGTACTCACATATTCTTCTGATTTTCATTTCCCGTCGAGTTGGAATGGTGATGAACTCTGCCTGCAAGGAAATTGAATTTATGATCATGATCATCAAGACAAAACGCTGTTTGACATGATGCAAGTTGTTGTTTTTTAAAGACGTATAGCGTATAATCATAATCAATAAAAAAAAGTATCATGTATACACACGTGTAAAAGCACAAACAAAATATATTGATGAAATCATGTTTAAATGACACTAATATAATTACACAAAATAGAAATGAAAGAAAGAAATAAATTCAATAGTCATGATATTCTGTAAATTCGCAATAACATAATTCGAAATTCATATTCATATAAGAATTGATTTCTTTTCACTTTCGTGGCGTATTTTTTTCACGTCTTTAACTCAACTCGCGATGACTCAATCATATATATTTATCCTAATTTTGTGGCTTATTTATTCATATGAATAAATTTAAAGAAAAAAACCCTCAGTAAAATGAAAGACGGACAGCGTCTTTGTGTTTGAAATAGGGAGATCAAGACACTTAAAATGTTGGGCAACATACTGTCCGCAGTTTTGGGTAATGTAAGTTGGTAAAAAAATATATAGTCTGGGCAATTATTATCCAATTGAGCAAGCCAAATTTATTACCCAAATATTATTTTGTATTACCCAATTTGGGCAGATTTTAACCAAGGAGATATATCTCCTTGTTTTAACCAATAGCTGTGTGGACGGTATGTTGCCTAGGGTCGTTTAAAAGTTGGGCATTTTTGCCCAACTAACTATTCTAAGAGTGAATAGGGAAATCTAACTAATGTTTGAGAATGTGGATATTTAAAACCAAAGAATTATGCCCATGATGAAGCGGAAATTAAAATTGATTAACATCACAGTATCTCATTTCCATTCATGTCGAAGTACCCCAAAACAGCCATGATTTTGTGTTTAAATGTGCATAAATTATTTCTGAATATATCTTTGTTTTTCGTCAAATTGGTCAATGGAATTCTCCAATAACTTCGTGATTCAGATAAAGGATGGCTTCAATATTATTTGAAAACAAAGTTGTTTGATGGTCGACACCATCACTATGATCACCCCATTTTGTTATTCATGTATAGTGGAATGAGATTTTATCGGAAGAAGTGTTGGGGATTATCTGTTCTACACACAATTTTAAATTACGTCTATGTTAAGGAATGTCTTGATATTAGTAAAAAGACACATTTTGTGATATTTGTTACCATAGCAACATCCACGTAATCAACAAGGAACATAATATGCAATACAGGTGTTTTGTGCATTCCAGAATCAAACCAAAATCCCCTCGAATTCAAACAATACGGAGGACGTTGACAGCATAAATCCTATCCTTTTTTCAAATGTATTCTGGGTCGGATAGAATTTTGCTGCTAAATATAGAAGAAAATGTCCAAAGAATAAAATGAACCATAACTATCATGACTATTGTACCTTTGTATTGGAAATTGTGTGGGTAGTTTTCGCGTATATCATGACCCGACAAAGACATATTTTCATTTTAAGATATTTGCAATAGTCCGATTGTTATCAAATTATAAATAACCCTTCAAACTTCTTGTTGTGAAATATGTCATGTGAGATCGCGGAATCATGATAATGAAAATATTATGTGTTTCTGGGATGAATACATTTATAAAATTAATGAGAAACGATAAGAACAATATGAAAAGAAATATCTTTTTTAATAGCACACAGCACAAATCACCATCCATACCAAGAACATAATTTTCATTGACGTTATACATTGCAAAATTATGCATTTGAAATTAAGGAACGTTGGAATTATAAAATACAATCATACTAGTAAATCATAATAATGACTAAAAAGGCACATAACTGTATATACCATACATAGAAGAGATGCAGAAAAGGAGGGTTCGGCATAATATTATTGATAGAAGGACAGAGGGAAAGAAAATGAAGAAAGTTGGGCTGGGGTTAAAAGACGGACATAAAAGAGAGGAGGGGGAGGGAGAGGGGGGGGGGGGGGGGGGGGGGGGTCGCGGAGAAGAAAGGAGGGGCTAGATGACGGAAGACATATGCACAAGAGTAATTACTCGGAAATAAGACTGCACTTAATAAGTGCATTTAATAAGATAGTGATAAAAAAGAGAAAATGTAATAGACCAAGTAGGACAAAGCAGTATATAGAATTCTGAGGATAACTATCATAAAAAAATGAAAATCAAAATATCCATAATTTCATATGATGGGGGGGGGGTTGGACTATTTGAACAAAACGTGACTATTTATTGCGCCCTCATTCAGTAATTAAGTAACTGGGAATGGGCTATTTTTAATTGTTCGTTTGTTATGGTGTTTCTAGTCCTTTTTCTAAGGGAGGCAGAATCTGCAATTTGGGTGGTTTGTTAGCAATGTTGGAAATTGTTAGGTCAAGACTTGTCATTCCATAATCCAGGCCTCTTTTTTGAGAGCACGTCTATATACCAACTCCAATTCCGAATGATACCAGTGCCCCACCCCCTCCCCGTCTGCCCAAGAAGATAAAAGAGGCACATGTCTCAATTTCAACGTGTTTTCTGCATGCAAGCAAACACAGAGCTGCTTGAAGAAACACCTAAGTGGAAAATGTTATTTACGAAAAATGGGTCAACCTTTTCAATTTAACTGGGTCATGACAACAAAGTTAGTGTGAAATGTGTTTCATTCCGTTCTGTGGATGAATATTCATTGTAATAATAAAGATATTTAGAGATAACCCATTTTCTACATTGCGGGACTTTTCAATAACTTATACATTATTCCCTATTTCATGACTCTCAATATTAGACAGAATTTTTTAAAAGTAAAACATGAAAAGGAGCATACGTTTATTGCTTGGACGTTTTGTGTGGAATTTCTTTTGAAATTATTTGCAGCCAAAGCGATGTTTATCAAGACGGTTATCAGTCAAGTTCCAAGACACTCATATTTGCTACACCGAAAGCAACTATCAATAGTGACCCAGATTGCTTCATCATTAGTGATTATAATAGGTTTGTTAAAGTTGTTATTAAAGTGTAATGTTGACACTTGCCTTTCTAAATCAGTAAACCATTGGGGTAGTTGCAATCTTTAATTGTTGTTTCACTTTTGTATTCTCAAATGTTCATTGGCTCACCTAAAAAAAAATATTTAAAAAAATGAGAACGAAATTACAAATCACGTCTTTTTTTGTTAGATACTAACTTTAAAAAAAGCAACAAAATGCTGACAATTTCATCAAAATCGGATGTAAAAAGGAAGAAAGTCATGACATTTAATATTTCACTCATTCCAAAATGATCACATGATCAAGAAGTTAAATTTTCCGTACTGGTCGGGATGCAAATGAATGAAACCCATGACGTCAACCAAATATTTATTTCGTATTCTATGGAAATGAATATAATGTGAAATAAGATTGCATGGATCCTCCCTGATAATGTAAATTGGCCATTGTCTAAAATATTTTGATTAATAACGAATGATAAGGGTTTATTTATATAAACGTTAATCTGCAAAAAATGTAAGATTCTACATTACAAAAAAATACGAAAAAGTTTTGAATGATTGACATAAATTCTTCGTCTCTCTCTCAAGGGTTTATTTATATAAACGTTAATCTGCAAAAAATGTAAGATTCTACATTACAAAAAAATACGAAAAAGTTTTGAATGATTGACATAAATTCTTCGTCTCTCTCTCATTTGCATATCACCCGTGTTGTTTACAACCATAACTAATTGGGAGAATAAGCGAAGTTTTCAAACTAATAATCGTCAATTTTCCATGGATTTTAGGCATAATATTTGGCATTCATTGCTTCTGTTTCCCAATCAAAATGTGGCAAGCATTAAAAGGGAAGTTTACCCTGACGAAAAGCTCATTGTAAAAATTGCAGAAAAAAAAATATTGGTAAAGATTTGAGGAAAATCCATTAAATACAAAGAAGTTTTAAATATTTTGATTTGTGACTTGATAAACGAGCAGCTATATACCACGAATGCATACAGTAATCTGTATGGCTCGTGATGGGTATTATTTTCTTTTTAGGAGTGCGTGTAAAATGATTTTTTGTATTGATATACTCAGCTATCTCAACTATCAATCATTTTCAATTTTCTGAGGAAATGATATGTAGGAAAGCTGCTCACGTATGACGTCACAAATCAAATAATTACAATTCTAATATCTTTTGAAAATTCTTTTAAGACTTCCTTAAACCTTCGCCAATATATATATATTTTTTTTATATTTTATGTTATATTTGTTTACAATAAACTTTTCGTCAGGGTGAACTTCCCCTGAAAGCAATATACCTGAAATGCCTGATTGAACGACCTTTTTCTTAGCGTGTTTTGAGGGAACTCAGGTCAAGGTACGTGGTGTATGGGTCATTTTTTAAAGGAAAGTTTTCTTACTATAGCACTGCATTTTAAGAATTCGGTTCGTGTTGGATTGTTGCTACAACTTGATTCGTTAAAAAAAGCTTTACTCAGTGGCAATCATAAGGACTAGAAATAATTCCAGATTCCGTCAATGAACGATAGAGGGCATACGACTTTAATTGAACAACAAGATACTTTGAGGTACTTTTCAGTCTTACAAGTTGTTGTAGAGAATATTTCAGCCTGGCCATGGCTTATTGTATGTAGCCTTCTGCAGCGTCTAATTTAGCAAATTGCACAATTCATAAAGTGGATATAATCATAAAATAGCATATGTCATCAGGGAATTAATGAAAAAAAAAATAGTTACACTGGTATACGAGACACTTAACTGCTAGCATGTTGGACTGAATATAAATTTCTAACCAAAATTATATTCAATTAAAATCTGTTTAATTCTTCATAGAGTCTAGCTTAGTTCTACATAGAGTCTACCCCCCCCGGGGGGTGGGGGAGGGGTACTTATTTTTGGTTTGGATTGGGTTGTGCGGCTGAAGGTTCAAAACCCATTCCCATATTTACTGGTCATTTTGGCTAAAAACAGTACCCATATTAAGGCTTTTATCAAATTTGACAAGCAAGCCCCCCCCCCGAAATAAATAAATAAATAAAAATACAATAAATGAATTTAAAAAAAAGGTTATCACCCAAAATTGGGGCCACGGACATGTGTTTAAGGCCAGTATCTAAAAACTGGGGGCATGTGTAGGGATTTTCCAGCATAAAAACATACCCCATGTTTAGGGATTTCTTCCCAAAAGCGATTCCCGTGGCACGACCCCGTATGACTCATTTCGTGAGTAGCCCCCCCCCCCCGGGAGAGGGGGGGGGGGGTGTCTACATTATTTACTAATGAATTCGTTCCAACATGAAGGTAACTTTAAATTAAAATGATGAACAAGAAAAGTTTAATGCCACAGGAGTCATTATGTCGGGATGCATGTAAGTAGCGTACCGGTAGCTTGTAATTTTGATAATTAAAGTGGATCTAGAACTTTCAGCCAATCACGCGCGAGTATTCGGGGGGAACTCCCGTTACTAGTCTTTGTATTTAGACAGCTTGTATTACTCTCTTAATGGTCTCTATTGCCTTGTCCCAAGACAAAAACATATACACGCAAAAAAAGAAAATAAATAAAGATAAAAATAAAAACTATGAGTTACTTGTAAACGCTAATTGACTTTTTCTAAAACGTCTATATGGTATGTAGTCATTTTTTTAAAGAATCAATGTAGTCTACATCCGAAACCATCGTACCAGTAAAAAAAAATCAGTCATTTTTTTATTTCAATTTTTTATTCATCTTTTTTTATCCTCCTCTACTCACAAAATTGTAAAAGGAAAGAAAAAAACAAAAAAAAACAAAAATTTGGGTTTTAAAAGAATAAAGAAGAGTTACACAACAATGCATGTGCTTGACTAGGCTAAGAAGCAGACGTTCATGGTCGATCGACGTACCATACCGGGTACCGGTATCGATCGCGATTACGTTACGCGGAAAATTTCGAAAATAAGCTGGGCTGGGCAAGCAAGTTTCCAGTGACCGGTGAGTAAGGAAATATCTTTCTCGTACTCGTATTTTTTACGGTAATGGACAAATCCAATAATGTTCTATCCATTCATATTGCAGCTTCAATCTAATTTGATGTTTTTAGGAAAATAATTTAGGCTTTAACATCTATATCCATACCTAAGTTATTTCGTTTCGGTTGATCCAACGTTAGTCCCTTGCATATGAAAATTTGTTATGAGAAACGGAAGCAAGTTCCATGCCATGGCATTGGGGATTCGGGCTTAATCCCACCCCGCCAGTTTCGGCGGCAGGGCTACGTAGAATTACGATGAAGAGCACCGGGCCGTTCATTGGTTGTTCGCTACTTAATTACGACCATAAAAAAGGTGTAAAGCTTTAACAAAATCGTGCATATACACCGAATTCTATCCTTGTGATGAAAACATTGAGTTGAGCTTTGAAGGAATACAAGAAAGTCCATCTTCTGTGAAAGTGTGATAATATTAAAAGTGGTAACTTTAAAGAGAAATGATCACAAAACTGTAAAATATTAACTGTGTGAAATGTGTTAATTATTTTCAATTTTAGCAAACCAGTGGCCTGTATCACTAAGCGCTAAGATGCATCTTAAGCATCCATAAGTCCTAAGATGCATCTTAAGCATCCATAAGTCCGGTTATACTAGGACTTAGTGTTAGATGCATCTTAGCGGGAGTTTCACAAAGACCACTAAGACGCGTACTGTACTTAGTACCCATTTAACTAAGTTGCATACAGAGCGTAGCCCACGTCTCGTCTTGACGAGATGTAGGAACTGTTCTTAGTTGAGGCCCCCCTCAACGAATCGCGCGATATTTTCACCGCGCAAAATTTTTTGACCGCGCCGCTCGCTGACTTTTTACTTTCAAGTCTTGCGCAACTTTTGAGACCAATTTTGCATCACCCGGGTATGTGGTTCCGAAATTACGCAACATTATGTAAGTGCATGTCAGACCAAAAATTGCTCAAAAACGTGATTTCGTGTACAAAGTCAATGCAAATTGTGTTTTCAACCAAAATTCATAAATGCATGATTATTTTTAGTTTTGCTGGTCTAAATGTATTTTTTTTATGCTTTTTATGATCACAGAAGAGTCCCCAACAAATTTCATAGAAAAAACAATGAAAAACAAAAGGTAAAAAAACAGAGAAATACATAAGAAATTGCAAAAACAATATAATACATAAGAAAATGATTTGATATCGCAATTTTTTTCATGTACACTTGCTAAGAACACCACAAAGAGTTTCTATACCAAAAATTAGTACATTTGGAGCTTTATTTAGGGAGTTAGAGGAAAAAGAATGATTTTGCATACTACATGTAATTACGCATAAATTAGCATAATCACTTAATAGCAATTCGCATGAAAAATCTTACTATACAATCTTGTAGATTATGTCCCAGGCAACCCGCGTGTCGATTTTCGGCGCGATCGCGCGGTCGACGGCCGAGATCTTAAGGGGGGCCTGGGAGGCCCCCCCCCCCCCCCGCCATATGAACTCCCAAAATACCCCGGCCTAGATAGGGTTAATACACTCCCTCATACAGCATTAGTTTCTTTATTTGCTTTTACCCTTTTAGGCTATTGCTTCCCTTCCATATAATATACAGATTTTGTGTTTTTTTCTACTGTATAGTCTTCTTTTTTTCCCCTCACACCCAGCGGATTACAATATCAGTTACACCATTTCCTTTTTGGATATGTTTATATAATTTTATACTTATAGATTTATTTTTACACTTACTTTCTTCTCTTAGTTTGTTTAATGCTCTTACATACATACTCATGTCTTTTGCACATTATCAGTTGTTCTCCATTCTTTCCCCTTTTTTCCCCACTCTTAAGCACCAGTTTACCAGTTTATTATGCCTTTCTTTGTTACCTGTTTGACCCACCTCTCACTAATTCTCTTGTTATTCATCTCTTCCTCACACCCTCTATCACTGTTTTGTTCCAGATCCTGTTTGATGTTGCCTGCCTCATATCTTAATCCCTCTAGGCTTGAGGTCTTTCATTGGCCTTACTTACAGTACACTAACTTCCCTTTGTGTCTGCATAATCCTTTTCTTTCATCCCCTTCATTAACCTGATTGGTCATCTCTTCTCACTAATGCCCCTTTTGTCTCCCTGTTTTCAGTGTTGCTGTTTAATGTCTGTGGTCCATATTATGGTTGTTCCACTTTATATGTTTGTCATTTTGCCTCCGAAGAAGATTCTGCTAGGATCGAAAGCTTAGGCCCCTTTTGACTCTCTAATATACTCCATTGGCTCTTTTTTAGATAAGCAGTTTTCAGCAGCTTCTTTTGCCAATCATAATATATTAAGAAAAAAATTGACCTTTTGGAAAGCGTATCACTGAAAAGTAAATATATATTATTTTGATAGGTAATTTGATGATTTTTTTAAAAGTCTATTTTTCATGTTGCAGAAAAAACAGTATTTTTTTTTTATTAAAAAAGGACATAGTGATGTACGTGTAATCACTGCACTATTCATATAAGAGTAGGGGGAAACCCTGGTGTAGTGGTCCATCTGCACTCCCCCAATCATTTATATCAGGAGGAGGGACCTGCAGTTCACAGTGATTCAGTTCGCTTTTTGCCTCTCAGGCACAAATGACGCCAAACAAATAAAAATGATAATAATATATACATTGTCATGTACTTTGTAGGCCTACACTGTGAGGTTGAGTGTGTTGCCATGTAATGATCATTGATATAACAAAAACAACATTCCAGTGATAAGAGTAATGTACATTAATTGTTATTTGTGTTGATTTACATGTACAGAATGTATGATTAAAAAGACCCCCCCCAAAAAAAAAATCACTAGCTGCACCTGCCCCCTTCCCCAAACTGGAATTTCCAAAGTTTGGGGCCCCTTGATTGTGTTCTTAATAAAACAATCACAACATTCTAGCTCACTGGATTTTCAGAGAAAATGTGAAATCATAATCATGATAATTATGTGAATGTTATCTGTACATCAAAGTAGATGGATGACATGTTCATCGGAGGAACACTTGCAGAACAATCCACAAATCTATTTAAATTGATTTTTTCATCAAAATTGTAAAATCGTAATTAAATGAAATGTTCCCCCCTTTATATAGCATCAAACCCGATGTTTTTTTTTCTTAATTCTTTTTCAGTCACTAACACAAAACACTCCACATAATCTATCCAAATTGATTTTTGTTCAAAATTGTAAAATCATAATTATAAGAAATTTTCCCCCTTTATATTGCAGCAAACCAGATGGGTGGCAGTACCAACAGAGGTAGAAATGATGTAGCTGGCCAGACCTTCCAAGGAGAATGGCTGTACCCACCAAATCCCAAGTACATGTAATGCTTTTGAGATTACCAGCTCTTATAGAACAAACCAAAAAGTCTTGTAAAGTTAGTTTTAAAGAAGTTGTGAAATGTTACATGTTGTATGATATTATTGCAGCTTACCAGATGGGTTACATGGCCAACAGAGGGATACATTACATGGGGGAACTTTTATGCAAAATTATGGCACCCATGAATTTCACAATGTTGAATTATCTTTCGTAGAATAACCCACAAAATCCAGCTAAATGGATTTTCAGAGAAAATAAATAAAATCAGAATTGTGTGAAATGTTGTTATATCTTTTGTTGCAGTATAAAAAGCCAGATGATAAAACAGGCCATGCACAGCAGTTTGGAGGCACTTACCAAATATCCTACATGTATTCTGAGTATTACCTAATGTTTTAAAATTACTAGCACTTGCTGAACAATTGACCCACTAGATCTATCTAGCATCTCTTTTTGAAGAAAGAGTGATATTATTATTTTGCGAAATGTTGTTTTTACTTAGTAATTACAGCTTATCAGATGGTTGACATGGCCAACAGAGGAAGAAATGAGGTAGCGGGACCTTCCTACCAAATTCCCAATGGTGAGTATTTCTTAATGCTTTTGAAATTACCAGCTCTTTCGAACAACCCACAGAGTCTAACTTCATGGATCAGAAAAAAAATGGTGTGAAAAGTTGTTATGTCTTTTAACTTACAGCAAACCATATCATGGCATCCACACTTGTATCATAGATGTACTAAGGGTAGCACCATGTTGTGGTGCTGTTGGAGGTCATATCAAGAGGTCAAAGGTCATTTGAAGTCAGACATTTTACCTGCAAGACTTTATGTGAAATCAAAATTTGAAAAAGGAAATACTTGGGGAAATGTTTATAATATTATGTAGTCATGGACGAGGTGAATATTGTCTAGTCAAATGAAGTGTGAAATTATAATCAGGAAATGTTATATTTTGTATATTGCAGAAACCAGATGATCTAGCTGGACTTTCACGGCAGAATGGTAGCACCCACCAAATTGAGTGTTTAAGAAATTGCTGAAATATAATTGTGTGAAATGTTATTGTATCTTTTAAATTGCAGCAAATCAGGTGGGTGCATGACGGCGCCATCAAAGGAAGAAATGACATTTCTCAAGCAAGTTCTGTGGAGATTCTGGCGAGATTCGCTCTTCATGTCATGGATGCTATGCTCTCTGCTTTACTCATTGGGACCAGAGTTCACATTGCGAGGATGACATGTAAAGTGGAAATCGCAAATTGAGAGGCCTCCACTGCTCAAAGGTGAGTTGCACACACATGACTATCAGGAATGTGTATTACAACATTAGAAGTCTGAGATTAAAAAAGTAGTGGTTGGCCCGTCATCTGACCAGCAAAAAGTCAGCCAAAATGCTGGAAGTAGTAGGAAAAATCACACCGTGTCTTACTTCTTGCCTTCACCTGCATGTGCTGGAGAACAAGGTAAAGTATGCCAAATACTTATGCTATCTCAGAAAGGCAAGTGGTGGCAGTCTTGGAGAAAATGGCTAATGTGTGCAGGATCCACAGCAGAGAAAGTAACTGGAAGAACACCTCAAATGCTTCCTTAGTGTCCCATCCTCTGATTGCTGTACATCATCTTCTGCCATTGATGTTGCTCCTGAGCTGACCTAGAAAAAGATACATGCAGGGTTTGTGAATGAGATTGATAGGGTGATCAAAGAGCTAAATCATAAAACCCACTGGCCAAGAAGGACATCTGTGAAATGTGTGAAATTTTCTCCCCAAAATTATACGGCTTGTACCAAAATAGAAAAAAGTGCATGCGATATAAAGTAAATGCAAAGTGCTTGCCCTTCAGCAACTAGCGACGCACTGTGCAGCTATTTTTTTACCTCCACTATGTTTTAATGATAATATTTTGCTTTTATATAGCGCGTAATACATCAAAACGACATGTCTAAGTGCTTAACAGATATATTATTACCCTGGTTATCGGATTCAATCAGTCAATCCTGCACACAATATGCACATCCTCCACTCCCTGGTGAGTATTCCAGTCAGTTGCCGGTGAGGCGCACACAGTACTGGACAAGCTACAATTACTTTCACATCCTACCAGGTATTCATTTAGCCCCTGCATCGATAGTGGCAAAGTATGGTTAACGCCTTGCCAAAGCATGCTAGAGCGTGGTGGGATTTGAACACAAGACCCTCTGTTAACAAGGCGAGAGTCAGAACCACTACAAATCGCACAAAAAATTCTGTAACAAGCGTTTTGCTTGCTACAACTTGACAGTGTGCAGTCTAGGGACAAACTGAATACACAAGAAGTGCAATGTGCTGGCCTCTGTAGTGATGACTACTGTGGGCAGAACAAGAAAGTCAGAATGCCCAGCCATGATTATTTCTTTCCTCAAAGATGCCAAAAAAATGTTTAAAAAAATGTTACCTTTCATTACTTTGAGAAAAACCATGGCCCAAATTAAAATGAGTGTGACAGTATGCATTCGGTAGTTCAGCAGAAGATATCTCATTGTCCAGAAATCTTGCAGCCTGCCCACTTTGCCAGCAGTGCACTATCGAGGAAGCAAGGAATGCTTCTTATGCTGGGGAGTACATGGTCAAGTGTGTCAGGAAATAACTGGATTAAAATGTATTTTCCCAATCATTGTGGATTCTTAGGACAAGGTCTTCAGATATCAGAAATCAACATTGACTAGAATTCATTCAGATCCGTGAACTGACCAACTCTCCTGACAAGATTTTGGTTGTAAACATCACACTGTCAGGACAAAATCTTCACTCTGAAAATAGACCAAGGCAGCCACCTAGCAGTTAAGCTCTCACAGAAATATTCTCAGAAATTCACATTTACTATTACTTATTAATTTGTTTCTTTCATTTCTTGTAATACATTTTTTAAAAAGATGAATTACAATATCAAGTTTAGGAGATACATTTAATTGTTGTAAGAGTTCCTACTACAAATTTACACAAAGAAACATGTGAACTACTATCACATCTCATTGAAGAATGATTGTCCCTAGATCTGCTGATAAATCAATCCAGAGAGTTGATGAAAGAATGTATAGCGCCATCTACATGCGGCAAATCCATGAAACCATGGATCCTACATGCTGGAACAAAGCGTGTGGTGGTGTGACAGCATTAGAAAAAAATAAACGACAACAAAACTTTATACGTCCCTCTAGTGAGGGAATTTCTTTGTTTAGTGTAAAATATCAAGGTGAGACGAATGTTTGAGGATTTACTAATTATCCTCGTGCAAAACGCCCTCCATGATCATGTCCATGGATTTGATTTACAAACCAACCATTTTTTTTATACGGATTTCCTTATTTACCACCTTTGTTTCTGTATTCTACATTCCAAAACTGAAGTAACATATAGATATTCTAGTTGCCAAAGCCTGGAATGAAATACAGGGGTTTTAATTATGTTCAGGGTCATATAATTTCTCAGTGGTATGAGTATTCATTTTACATGTACACACAATGGTCAAATAATTTTTTTACTTTGCATTTTTAAAACATTGAATGTGGAATTAACATACACACATGAGGGTGTGTAAATGGATCGGGACAAATAAATTTGTTTCATCTGAATGAATATAAGACTACAATTACTAGTAGTGGTTTTATGGGCGGAGGAAGAACAGTATACATGTAATTCATCAAATTATATGCCAAACAGCCATCCAAATATGATCTATCACCATGCACTAGCCTATCACAAAGCAATGGCAACCATGTGATCATTATAATGATTATTATTATCATCTGTATCATCATCATCAACAACAACAACATCAGTATTAGAATCATTGATGTTATCATTATTATTGTTGGTGCTCTTGAAAGCATTACTATCATACATCAATCACATGAATCATAAGATTTCTTATCATATCACATGGAACACCATCATGTTGATTACGCTTCAAATTCATTCATAATAATTTGTGTGTGAAAGTGGATATACGGTTATAATGCTTACAATATCAACTAAAAAAAAAATTACTTCCCTCGAGATCTAAACTCCTCAAAAAAGTTTGGAAATCTGATTTTGATCGATAATTCCTCCTCGCTTTTAGTAAATATCAATGTGTAATTAATATCAATGAATAGAGCATTTAATTTCCTTTTAAATGATACCCTACATGATATGATTATGGTTCACATAGAGGTGCAGTGCCTTGAAATGTGGGGCAAGGTCAAAATCCAAAAGTTGCAAAATGACACAATATTGAAAGTCACTGTTCTTTTTTCCGTGGTGATGAGTGAGTTTCTCAGCGTTTTTTTATTATTTTTTTACTTTGATCCATAATTCCTCATTGGTTTTTAGAAAATATCAATCTGTTATTAATATCAATGAATAGATCATTGAATTTTCTTTAAAAATGATACCCTACATGATATGATTATCGTTCACATGGAGGTGCAGTGCCTTGAAATGTAGGGCAAGGTCAAAATTCAAAAGTTGCAAAATGACACAATATTGAAAGTCACTTTTTTTCAGTGGTGATGAGTGAGTTTCTCAGCGGTTTCTTCTAAATGTTTCATGCACCTTAACATCACCATTAACATGGAATCAAACACACCTCTGCACAAGCAAAAATATAACAAACAAACATGCATGGGTATTTCAAACCACGACTCAAACCATGTTATCTCACAGTACCATCATTACAGAAGCAGGGGCTTGATTTGAATGGATTTCATCTCTACTGACACAGACAAAAGAATCATGTTCTGTATTGACCCATCATGACTATTTCTGCTTGTTTTGCAGCTTTTCAATTCAGACCTCATCCAACACTTTTGAATCCTGCTATTTTCCTGATGGCATGATCATAACAAGCATGGTATGAAAGAGAATTAAATGATCTTTTGAATGATATCAAATATGCATTGTGTAAAATTGGGAGTTAGGAGAAATTAATGGTCAAACTCAGATTTCTAAACCTTTTTTGCTCGTTTTGCAGCTTTTCAATTCAGACCTCATCCAACACTTTTGAATCCTGCTCTTTTTCTGATGGCATGATCATAACAAGCATGGTATCATTGTAAAGATAATTAAATTATCTTTTCAATGATGTGAAATAAGCATTGTGTAAAATTGGGAGTTGGTAGAAATTAATGGCCAAACACAGATTTCCAAACTTTTTTTGAGGGGTTTATGTTGAATTGGATATACATGTACGTTGACATTTAAAAATTTATTGTTTTGATGATATGATCTTAAAGTCATGAGGGGTGCTAAAATATTGAGGCAAATTTAATGTTTTGAAAAAGTCTATTTACAGTAAGAAAGACATGTTGTGTGATGGAAAGATAATGATAATTTATGCAAATTATTCTTAAAATTGCAAAGATTAGGCTTGGTCGATGTGAATGACTTATCATATTCGTTTGAATGTTCACCCTATCTAGGCTGTGGTATTTTGGGAGTTCATATGGCCAGGGGGGGGGGGGGCTCCCAGCCCCCTTGAGATCTCGGTCGTTTTCTGCGCGATCGCTGAAAATTGGCACGCAGATTTGGACATAATCTACAAAACTGTATTAGTAATTTATTTAATGCGAATTGCTATTAAGCGATTATGCTAATTTATGCATAATTAGTATGCGAAATCATACTTTTCCCTCTAACTCTTTAAGTAAAGCTCCAAATGTTCCAATTGTCGGTATAGAAACTCTTTTTGGTGTTCCTAGCAACTAGAATGTGTACATGAGAAAAAATTGCGATATCAGATCAATTTCCGATGTATTTCTTTGTTTTGGACCTTTTTTCAATAAAATTTGTTAGGGACTCTTCTTAGATCGTAAACAGCTTCAAATAAATACATTTAGACCAGCAAAAAGACTACGGCGATGCAAAACTGGTCTTAAAAGTTGGGCAAGACTTGAAAGTAAAAGTCAGCGAGTGGCGCGGTCAAAAAATTTTGCGTGGCGAAAATATTGCGCAAATCGTTGAGGGGGGGGGGGGCTCCGAGGCCATCCCCCGGCCTGGATAGGGTTAAGACCCCCCCCCCTCCACCACACTTTAAAAACCGTTAAATAGGCCCTTTGTAAGGGTCCTTTCTATTCTGTCCTTTTTTCACTCAGAACCATATAAATTGTGCTAGAGTGCGTAGAGTTAATACATGTAGTTGTATTTTCAACAAGATAAAGTTACCTTTTTATCGTGACATAAAAAAAATATATATTGTTGAGTAAAAGCACTTGTAATATTACTGCGAACGAAAAAAAAACAGCAACAACACAATTAATGGAATTAGATATTCAACTAATGTTGCTTTATTTATTAAAACAATGGCTACCTACAAAATTGAATTACATGTAAAAGCACCACATTATACAAAATGATCATCTTTACAAAGAATACATATTCCCAAAGAAGAAACTCATCTTTGTTTTATTTTGTCTACAAACTATTGCATAGCGTAAGTATTTCCATTAGGTTAATGTGCTCCATTGCTTTCAACTTGCCCCTGAGCAATGTGTCTCCAACATGACGCTACTTCTACTCAGTCCCAAACTGCGAATCATCCGATCTTGAATCTTTATAACAGAAATGTCAAATATAATAAATTGAAATATTCTTTACTCCAGAAGCATGATACGGGGGGGGGGGGGGCGAAATTTTTTTTCTAATGATTTATGGTGGCTACTGAAATTGATTTCATAATGATTTAGTTTATGGTATGCTACATAAATTGTCATTGCATTTTATTACTGCATTTTATGCTATTTATTAATCTTGCTTGTCAAAATGCCCCGTTTCATCCTCATTTACGTTTTTTTTTATTTGAATAAAACATTTTTAATTGAATCGAATGATTATTTTTTGGATGTTGTTAATGTCAATGTTTTGAGCATTACTACCATATATACCCCCTGCGAAATGTGTTTACAACATATTCTATGTACAGTCTCAAACGTAGAATAATTATGAAGCTGCACTTAAATGTTAAATATAATGAATTGAAATGATTTCTTTTTAAACAGAGGAGTAATTATACGAAAAAGAAAAGGAGAGCCAGGAAAAAAACCCAACATAATGTGGGTTTACTAAAGCCCCATCTTAGCATACACTTTTTTGACTGCCCTGCAAACAAATTTGGCGCATGAACATGTTGGATTGATCCTTTTTTTTAAGAAAAAAAACAATCATTGAAACTAGGATTTTGAAAGTACAATACAATTTTCCATTTTTTATTTTTTAAATATTTTTTTGTCTTAAAAATCAATTCTCTGAAATTTTCTACATTAATTGGAAACTTTCAATTTTTAATGTTTAATCGTTAATAGGGAGTTTTCGCATTATTACGCAGAACGCTTTCAAGAACATAGAAAACGTATTGTCAAATGACCTCATGGCAAAGAGCAACCAAGAAATCTTTGTTGAATATTGGTGAATCAAAACGGTTATGTCCTGGACTCTCACTGGACAAACGACTTATTTGCAATTTCTCATCAGCTCCAGAATTTTCATTCAATTCAATTTAAGGTTTATTAAAAACATGAGTCGCAGCCAAATGGCTGAATTGTTCGTGTATACAAAGTAAAAACAATAAAAAGACTCATTACATATTTCAAATATTAAAAAAAGTAACCTTTGTAAAAACAGACATGAGAAATATGTGTATAGGCAAGAATACTTTGGCAAAGAAAATGTATATACATGTACATAAGATAATGAGGAAATAGTTCATTGACGGTTCGCCGATTTTCGACAAAGACCACCCAGCTGTTCTTTGTTATTTGGCGAGAATTGGAAATACATTTACTGCATGTGTTCTAGAATTTGTACTGCGTCGTGAGAGCGGAAACTCCCAATTATTTTTTACAACCCGGTTTTTGTCAATTTTACATGATTAGTTAAAAGAACCGAATCGATAGACCGGTCTGAATACCAAAATTATTGGATGAAGCAAATCTAAAATGAATTTGCGCCATTGTAGTTGATATTGGTCTGACCATGGTGATTTCTTGTTGATTCTGTAAAACATTTGTGAAAATTGTGTTATCATTACCATGGGTCCATGTCATTACTAATGTTTCATAAAATTCCGATACCAAGGGTAAGATTCTGCAACATAATGTGCATTACTTTGAAAATTGTTGGAATACAACACTAGATGATATCGAACGAATAACGTGTCCTCGTATTATTGATAGAACGAATGAAGACAAAGATAATTCGTCGGCCTCATATACCAAAAGAGCCTCTCTCTTTTTTTTTTTTTTTGGGGGGGGGTCGCATTCCGAAACAAATTACTTTATACTGCAAAATGAGTAAAAGGCATGTCGACATGGCGAGATTTGTTATCTTGTCAAGTCTAGTTACAAAATGGTTAATGTCAACATGGCGATATATTTTATCTTGCCGTGTCGAAATATAAGGTTATCTCGCCATGAGAACGTATTACTTAAAAAAGAAACAGAAAGTCGACTTGGCAAGATAAAGTAACTCGTCATGTCAACATGTCGACATAACTAAGCTATTAAGTCGACATGGCAAGATAAAATAACTCGTCATGTTGACATAATAAGGCTATTAATTCGACATGGTCAGATAAAACATCTCGCCATGTCGTGAAGGCACTTAATGGCTCCTTACTTACTTATCAGCCAATCAAAATCAAGGAAAGTTGTCAGATTTGACATCTTGTCAGACAGAAATGTTGATGAAACACCCACCGGGTTAACATGTTTAACTGTTTAACCAGTCAACGGGATCCTCAAATCGAAGAGTGAGAAAGTGTGTAATGCTTCTACCAATTTTATTTCGGAAGTCTATTTGACCCCTCATCAATTTACATATGCGACTCGTTTGTTACTCGCGGCACCGCGCACATGTCAGGGGTCCAACATAACAGTGACGAGCGGACATGGCGGAGGTATAGGGAAGGACATCGACCTCGGCCCAAAATGCCGTTTTAGGCTGCAGTCTATTCAATGTTTTAATTACTGATTTGGTAATCTTGAATTTATGTAATTTTTATAGTGAGTAAATACGACCTTGTGTTCTAAATTTGTGGATTAATTATCTAAACATGCTAAAGGCCCTTTCTAGTTTAAAACAAATACTTTTCTCCTCCTTCTAATTTGACAATCAGTCACAATTGACTGATTTTGTCACACAATATACATGGATATGATGACAAAAGGGTTTAGTTTTGCTACACTTGATTTTTTATTAAAGTTTCAGCAAGGTCTGATCTTTCACACTGGTAGCCAGTTTAGTCATTTTTGCTTCTATCTATAAACTATCAAAATAGACAATCAAATAAGGGCCCTGTTTCATAAATATGTTTAGAAACCTGCACAATTTCTATGATCAGCCAATCAAATCAATTACTTTTAGTTGTTTTAAACGATAAAAAAAATAACAAGTGTCATGAAACAGGCCCCATGTACTTAAGAGAAGTTATCAAAAGGGGGCATGCCGCTTATTTTCAGAGTTAAACAGCAAGAGTTGAAACGGAACGCCACCCCAACCCCCTCTCCCCCTAAAAAAAAGATACGGAGAATAATACACATCTGTGTCATAAGTTCTAGTCAGACAGTAGCTTTGCAAATGTTACGTCAGAGTCTATGTTTTAGACTGGAAATTGCACTTGGAATGTCAGGAAGGGTTTAACTATTATTTGTACTGAAGAAAGTACATCTTAATATTCAGGCCAAATGACTTTTAGAAGTGGGTTCTTCTGTTTATCGATACTTTGCATACCGCGCCGATCACAACACCTACGAACGCCAAAATCCAGCATACACAGAGGATATCGCAGTCGCCATGCCGTCTGCTGCTTTTCATTTCACCCGGCCTGGAAATCCGTCGCGAACATTCTAGAAATTTTGGTAATCGGGGCGGAGGTGAAGTGCATTTGCAAAATGGTTCGTTTTGATTTCCAATCACGAAACAAGTTCTCCCCGAAAGAGGTTGGAGTGGGAAAAAATCCCGTTTTCCGCTATCCGATGTTATCGTTGCCATGGTTACCGTAGGTGATGTACGCCCACCCCCCTCACCGTTTTCTTCGTTGTCCGTCTCATTTTCTTCACCGTCGCTAGTGCTTTTATCTAATTCGCCATCATTGTCACTGCTTTCACTAGATTTTCTATACAGTGTGGTACTTCCTACTGTGGTGACACTAACTGTCCCAAAAGAAACACTGCTACTCTGATCTGTCCTCGTAAATGGGGTACTAGCACTTTCTTCGTTGAAGCTGGTGCTTGGCGTTTGCGGACTTTCATTTTCCGGTTGCTCATCAACTTCCTCCTGCGCTGTCCCTCCGGCGTTACCAGGATATCCTGGAGAGAAATTTTGAAAAGAAGATTACAGTGGTATCTCTCTTTGAACGAAACAGCTTTTTTATTATATCATTGCCAGATAAGAAATGCCATACATGTATTCGAATTAGTCTCCGTGCAGCATCGAACCTATAATGGTTGAAATATTGTTCGTTTTCTTATAAACACAGTAAGTATATTACTCAAGGCCTGCGCCATGAACATTCCTAGTACCGGGAGGACCAGGAGTCGAGGAATAGTGATGTGAAATCCTCCATCCCCGTGGGAATAAAAATGTGTGAAGTAGACAATGTTGAAAGTAAAAATTTTCAAATAGTGGATTGAAAATTTTCATTATTTTGTAATTGGTTTACCCCCCCCCCCCCCCGAAAAAACCCTGCAGATGCGTCTTTGGAAAGATTGAGACATTGGTCGTTTTAAATCGTTTGAGCTGCAATATCCGCTCAATGCAATTCTATAGAATAAAATGACAATATCCTATTTGTTGCATTTTTTTGTATGTCGGATGGGACAAAACATAAAAACATGTCGGCAATTCAAGAACACGAACCTGGAATCACTAGTGTATTTTTGTTGTACAATATAATTTAAACTCCCGAGTGTATGAATAATAACATTCAACAGTGTTCCAAATTTTAAAAGTTGGGCTTTACCCATTGGAAATAACTATAATGGTATATATTGGTATGCTCCCGAGCTATATCTTCATCTTAATTACTAAGTATCACATTCACTGTACCTTCAAACCGAACATAATTTTATTCAATATGATTTATTTTTTTAATGTCTCATATGATCATGATGATATACCTCAAGTTTCCATGAGTCAACTTTATATATTACACTCAACAAGCTTCGGTTTTCAGTGGGTCCCTTTATTGACTGAGCATTACTTTTACAAAAGGTTACTGATGGGGAAAACACATTATACAACAGTCTAATAGCCCTACATGATCTGTGTTTTATAGCGCAGGTATTATATATTAGTGGCTATCACCATGTTGTTGTGCAACAATTTGCTTTGGTTTTGTTGTTTGAAACTTTCAAGGGGAAGTTCACCCTGACAAAAAGTTTATTGTAAAAATAGTAGAAAAAATAATGAAAAATATTGCCGAAGGTTTGAGAAAAATTCATCAAATAAATAAAAAGTTATTAGAATTTCAATTATTTAATTTGTGACGTCATATGCGAGCAGCATTCCTACATAGCGAATGGTTAAAAATCAATGAAATGTCATTTTCTCAGAAAATTGAAAATGGTTTTTACTGTACCTTTTGTATATCAATAGACAAATCATTTCACACCCGATCATGAATAGAAAACAAAATCAAGTCATCAGGAACCATATAAAATTTGAAATTCATGCGTTTTATATTACATAACACATGGGGCAGCTGCTCGTTTATGACGTCACAAATCCAAAACTTTGAACTCTAATAACTTTCTTACTCTTTAACGGATTTTCCTCAAACCTTCACCAATATTTTTTGTAACTATTTTTTCTGTTATTTTTACAACAAAGTCTTCTTCAGGGTGAATTCCCCTTTAACTGTAGTATGAATTATTATTACCATATCCGTAGTATGAGGGCCATATCCGAACTTTGGCAGTATCGTCGGATTCTTCATTTGATTCCGAGCTCTTAGAACTGTCATCAGCTGCAAATAAATAAATCAGATGAAACAATATTGCATCAACCGGTTCAACTGTAATAAAGAACAAACGGCCTGATGATGGGAACGGCATTTGTTGAGTTTTGACGCATCCCCCTCCAGAAACAAATTCAAGTAGTACCCCCCCCCAAAAAAAAAACTATTTATATAGATGGCAATCGGAGAAACCAAAATTATGCAATGTCTTTGTATGTATGTATGTATATATATATATATATATATATATATATATATATGTAATTATGTATGTATATTTTTTTTTTTTTTTGGGGGGGGTGATACTAGAAATGCAATACTTGATTGAGAAAAAAAACTTATCCGTTGTAGTATCGTGCAGAAAACCTTTTTTTGAATGACACGACTGAATAGGCCTACAACGTTTTAGCTTGGAAGGGGATGGAGGTGGGGGGGGGGGGGGGGGGGAGAAGCGGATTTTTTTTTATCTTAAGGAGCGAGCTGCAGTAGTCACCATATCCCTACCAATGAGGGGGCTCACATTGGCAACACAACTCCTTAGGAATTAACAACCCCTTTATATCACTATTTGGTAATTCCTTCCCAGTATTTCTTACATAATACATACAGTAAAATTAAGTTTATTATAAAAAAAATAATACACTAATTGTAATTGTCTTTATGAATGAAAAACATTTAACGCAAGACTGTATTTCTGCATGATATTGCGCAAAGTGCATTTTATTAAAAATACCCCTTTCTATTTTTTTCTAGATGGAAACTTATCGTGCAAAGGTTATCAGAGTGTTTTTTTTATTTCTGTATATTTGGTAATAAATCAAAGTCCACCAATGTCTGCGAAATGGATGTACAATGATCATAAGTAAAATGTCAACGATGGCGAGTCGAGTTGACCATTCCATGGACAACACTTCGACCTTCGCCTTGTTCCACCTATAAGTTTAATCAATCAAATTACAACGGTTTCATGAGTGTATCTCCCATGTTTGATACAGAATCTTACCTCGAATCTCAGTAATAAGAAGAAGAAGATTGTAGCAAATGGCTAAGACGAGCTTCATGGTTCGATCAGTTGATGATAGAACCTTCATCATCCTTTATATATGTCTGCAAATCTTGGTTTGAAAAGGAGTGAGGCTAATGCGTTCAGTCATCAAATCAATGTATCACATGGTACGGTGGCGGTGAATTAGGTGAAGGCCGTCCGTAGTGTACAACTTTCAGACAAAGCTGGCAAGATTCATGAAGTAAAACTCAGACATAGCCACAGCACCTCATCAAACATTGGCACAATCATTGAATCATTCTCCAAGTTACATCCGTCTAACCTGGAAATGGACAAAAAGATGAACTTGATCATGACCGTAACTGAAAGCTTTCATTGGTGAAAAGCCACTCACGAATGGTGCAATATTGGTTGTCATGCGGTTGGCGGAATATTATGGAAGTAGGACATAGGTCTTAAAAGGAATGATATGATTTTCGGATTATCAGAAAAGAAGGGACATATTCCTATATTCCTGTACGTGGTTTATAGATGGAGGATTCGCTAAATGGTTTCAGATCAGATTTAAATGATATTGCGTAATTGCTGTTGCTATGTTGCGTTTCCTCCGCGAATGACGGGATGATGATAATAGTTTATACATTCATGAACATGGTCATGTCGGTAATTGACACTTGGAAAAAACAACAACAATCAATTAAATCAATTGCGCTTCTTATTACAAAAATTGATATATTATTATAATATATTTATATATCATCCAGCATTCCTTTATTTGGCACATGCGATTCAATCGTAGCGATTGCAAGAATTCTGGCTGTTGATTGGTTTATTGTGTGACGCTGGATTTGTTTGTTTTTTCCTTCTTTTTAACGGCAGGAATATAGCAAGCTTATTAGGACGGGCGGTTCCAGGATTTAAACAAAGGGGGTTCTACTTTATATAAATTATATTGGGGGAAAAACGACAACCATCCTATCCACCCCCCATTAAGAACATGAATAAAATTAGAAATATCCACCTCTGCTGTGAACAGAATTGACACCATTTAAAAAGAGATTTTTAAAGAAGGAAGAAAAAAACCCACGTAACAAAACCGATGGGGGGGGGGTGATTATAAATTAATGGGGGGAAAACGGTTGGTATCCACGTCTGCTATATGGAACTAATTTATCACCCAAAGGGAAACAAAAAACTATACAGGATAAAAACAGTTAAGAGTGATATATACGGAGACGGAAATACAAATGGGGATAGATCGGTAAATGAATATAAAGTTAGTGTATATTTATAACGAAGAGATGAGTATATCGCTATACGGATATTATAATCATAATAAGTGAAAAGACAGATAAGTGGGATAGAGATAGATAAGGAGAGAGAGAAGGGGAGAAAATGGAATAGAGCGGAAAACATCTCATTACGTGGTTATGTCAACTACAATTTCATTCAAACACGTGCCCATGCATACATTTTGATGTCACCAGAAACTACTTTTGCTCGCAATTCCTAATAATTTATATGCCCATAGCGAATAATCAGGATATAGCCGTCGATCCGGCGTGACTGCAGACCTTAAAAGTAAAGAAAGGTCACTGTGGTCAGTCATTCTTTACAATTTTATCGAACCTGACACGTATCATGCGTATTCAAGGCAAATTGGAAATTTGAAGAAATAACGAAATGAAATAGAAAACCTTTTAATAGCCTAAGACATGTAAATAGTATATTGGCTGTAGCAACAGATGTGGTAATCGTGGAAGTAGTAGTAGTAGTAGTAGTAGTAGAAGTAGCAGTAGTAGTAGAAGTAGTAGTAGTAGTGGAAGTAGTAGAAGGAGTACATGTAGTAGTAGTAGTAGAAGTAGTAGTAGTAGTAGTAGAAGTGGTGGTAGTAGTAGTAGAAGTAAAAGTAGTAGTAGTAGTAGAAGTAGTAGAAGAAGAAGTATTAGAAGTAGAAGTAGTAGTAGTAGTAGTATTAGAAGTAGTTGTACAGTCATAAAAGTAGCAGTAGTAGAAGTAGATATAGCAGTAGTAGTAGAAGAAGAAGAAGAAGAAGAATAGGAGCAACAGTGGCATCAGCTAATCGGGTTATGAGTATGACCACATAGTCGTTCCGTCTCGTGCTTAACGAATTCTGACAAATATTCTATATAGATAGGAATCATGGTGTAGGGAATACTTCAAGGGTTAGAGTGTGTGTTTTATGTCGTTTTGCATTTAAGGCTGTAACTACAGTAAATACTCACTTCTTGCATTATCATGATTATAGTCCGGGTTATAATTGAGCAATGTCTGCACAAAAAAGGAGAAATTTTCATATAGTGCTTCTAGACCAGTTTTTTATGCTGAATATGAATATATGAGGTAACCAGGCTGTATCCTGAAAATTAACCCGTGAGGGCGCTTTTTTCAAAATGGCCGCCAAATTTTCAGAACATTTGAATTTTCGTACATAGATTTTTACATAAACATTCAATTGCCACAAAATTAGTGTCATATGAAAGACGAATACATTTCCTACAATTTGGTACCATTTATAGGGGATAAGTAGGTCATATGGCTGAGATTTTAAGTAGAAAATTGCATTTTTTGTCATTTTTTCCCAAAAATTGAAAATAAAATTTTGCAAATACATGATTTTACATAATTCTAAGAAAAATGAATCAATGACCTTGAAATGTTCCAGAAAACTTTATTGATATACTATTATTATGTAGATGAAATTTCAACTCTGTATCATTCTTCTTAGCAAATTTATAAGGTATCAAACTTGAATACTTCAATTTCAGAAATGTCGCTTTTTGTATGCATTTCCATAGACTAATACGTATAACATGTATAATATATATAATGTATATAGTTAAACATTAAATCCAATTATCTCCGCTCGTTAGTCACTTGGATAGTTAAGAGTAGGCTTTTCTATATCAGTTACATAAAACAAAATGTTGGCACATCAAGGCCTAACACTCTCATGGGGTGGGGAAGTTGAAGCCCCCCCCCCCCCCCTTTTGGCTATATTATGTTGTTGTATATTGCCTATGAAGCACCCATTGAGGCAAAAAGCATTTTTGCTATACAGTACAGCCACTTTAATTACTTTGAAACCACTTGGAGAGGAAAAGAGTATTAAGCTTTGTAGCTACATCGAAAGTAGTGACACGTACATCAAAGCCAACCCCTCTCGGGGGGGGGGAGGATCACCCCTCCCCCTTTTGCTTATTGCCAATTTATTTGGAAATTCACCATTTTGGACCCAACATTGAGGAAAAAAAAGCATTTGTGCATTATAGTATTTTATTGCTTTGAGAGAGTAGTGTGTTCTACCAGCTACATAAATAAGCGCTAGCACATCGAACCCTAGCCCTATAAGGGGCTGTCTAATGTCACCCCCTCCTCTATATCATGTATATTGCCTATTTATTGAAAATTTCAACATTTTGGATCACCCATTGAGGCATATTAAGGGGCGTTTCTATATCATACAGCCAATTTTATTTTCTTGTAATTACTTAGAGAGAAAAGCGTAGGCTTTGCTCTATCAGCTACATATTATTAGGAAGCGCTGGCACATCGAAACCTATCCCTCACACGGGCTGATAAGTCAACCCCCCCCCCCTCTATTATCATGTATAATACCTATTTATTGGAAATTACACCATTTTGAATCGCCCATTGAGGCAAAAGTGCGTTTCTACTATACAGCCAATTTCGTTTTCTTGCAATGACTTGGAGAGGATAGAGTAGGCTTTGCTCTATCAGATACAAATACACAAGTGCTTACAAAGAAAAGCCTACCCCTCGGGAAGCTGTTGAAATTAACCCATCCATTTTGCATTGTAGCATATTTATTGAAGAATTCACCATTAGAAAGCCCCCATTTAGGCAAAAAGGCGTTTCTGATATATAGCCCTGCCACTTTTACTGCATTGAAACCACTTAGGGATGAAAGAAGAGGTTTTTGCTTTATCAGCCACATATAAAGAGGTGCAGGCAAATAAAAGCCTACTTCCTTCAGGGGACTGTCGAAATTACCCCCATCCTCTCCCTTGAAATTAACCATTTTGGAGCCCCCATTTAGGCAAAAGGCGTTCCCGATATAAAGTTCTACCACTTTTACTGCCTTGAAACCACTTAGGGAGGAAAGAAGAGGTTTTTGCTTTATCAGCCACATATAAAGAGGTGCAGGCAAATAAAGCCTACTTCCTTCAGGGGAGTGTTGAAATTACCCCTACCCCCCCCTCTTGAAATTCACCATTTGGAGCCCCCATTTAGGCAAAAAGGCGTTCCCGATATATAGTTCTGCCACTTTTAATGCCTTGAAACCACTTAGGGACGAAATAATAGGTTTTTGCTTTATCAGCCACATATAGAGAAGTGCAGGCAAATAAAAGCCTACCCCCTCCAGGAGGCTGTCGAAATCACCCATCCCTTTTGCATTATTGCCTATTTATTGAAAAATTCACCATTTTGGAGCCCCCATTGAGGCAAAAAGGCGGTTCTGATAAATAGCTCTGCCACTAGTACCGCCTTGAAACTATATGGAGAGGAAAGAGTAGGCTTTCCTCTAACAGCTACATATAAAGAAGTGGCTCTACTATATACTAGAAACATGTTTTTTTCCTTAACGGGGGTTCCAAAATGGCGATTTTTACAATGAATTGGCAAAAATCGTAAAAAAGGTGGGGTAACATAATTATAGTCCCCTGAAGTGAGTCAGGCTTCGATATGGCAGCAATTTGTTCTATATAGCTGAAAGAGGGGAACCTATTCTTTCCTCTCCAAGTGGTTTCAAGAAAGAGAAATTGTGTGTTTTATACAGCAGAAGTGCATATCGCCTCAATGGGGCTCAAAAATTTTGAATTTTCAAATAATTAGGCAATAATGCAAGAGAGGTTGGGTGATTTGACAGCCGCCCAGATGGGTAAGCTTGAATGTGCCAGCATTTCTTTATGGAGCAAAGCATGTTCTTTGTTCCTTAATTGGTTTCAAGGCAATAAAAGTGGCAGTACTATTTATCAGAGATGCCTTTTTACCTCAATGGGGGCTCAAAAATGGTGAATTTCCAATAAGCAGGCAATGACGCAAAGGCGTGAGGGGGCTGATTTCGACAGCCCCCAGAAGGGTCCGGCTTTTATTTGCCAGCACAAAATTATGTAGCTGATAGAGCAAAGCCTATTCTTTTCTCTCTAAGTGGTTTCAAGGCAATAAAAGTGGCAGAACTATATATCAAAGACACCTTTTTGCTTCAATGGGGGCTTTAAATGGTGACTTTTCAACAAATAGTCAAATAATGAAAATTAGTTGGGTAACTTCAAAAGCCACCTGAAGGAGATAGGCTTCGATTTGCCAACACTTCTTTATATGGAGCTAATAGAGCAAAGCCTACTCTTTCTTCTCCAAGTCATTGCAAGAATATAAAATTGCTGCTGTACTATATAGTAGGAATGCGCTTTTGCCTCAATGAGTGATCCAAAATGGTGAAATATCCAATAAATCAGCAATATACATGATATAGAGGGGGGGGGGGGGGGGGTTACTTAGACAGCCCCTGAGAGGGCTAGGGTTCGATGTGCCAGTGCTTATTTATATGAAGCTGGAAGAACGAAGTCTACTCTATCCTAAGTGATTTCAAATCAATAAAATGGGGTGTGCAACAAAGCACAAACGCTCTTTGGCCTCAATGTTGGGTCCAAAATTATGAATTTTCAAATAAATATGCACTATTAAGCAAAAGCCCCCCCCCCCCTAAGAGGGGTATGCTTCAGTGTGCCACTTCTTTGGATGTAGCTGGTAGAACAATTAAAGCCTACTTTTTCCTCTCAAAGTGGTTTCAAAGCAAACAAAGTGGCTGTACTGTAGTAGAAATGCCTGTTTTTGCCTCAATGGGTGCTTCAAAAAATGGTGATTTTCCAATAAATAGGCAATATACAACAACATAATATAGCCAAAGGGGGGGGGGGGGCTTCAACTTCCCCACCCTATGAGAGTGTTAGGCCTTGGTGTGCCAACATTTTGTTTTATGTAGCTGATAGAGAAAAGCCTACTCATAACTATCCAAGTGATTAACGAGCGGAGATAATTTGATTTAATTTTAACTACAGTATACATTATACATATTATACATGTTATACATATTAGTCTATGGAAATGCATACAAAAAGTGACATTTCTGAAATTGAAGTATTCAAGTTTGATACCTTATAAATTTGCTAAGAAGAATGGTACAGAGTTGAAATTTCATCCACATAATAATAGTAAATCAATAAAGTTTTCTGGAACATTTCAAGGTCATTGATTTATTTTTCTTAGAATTATGTAAAATCATGTATTTGCAAAATTTTCAATTTTTGGGAAAAAATGACAAAAAATGCACTTTTCTACTTAAAATCTCAGCCATATGACCTACTTATCCCCTATAAATGGTACCAAATTGTAGGAAATTTATTCGTCTTTCATATGACACTAATTTTGTGGCAATTGAATGTTTATGTCAAAATCTATGTACGAAAATTCAAATGTTCTGAAAATTTGGCGGCCATTTTGAAAAAAAGCGCCCTCACGGGTTAATTTTCAGGGTACAGCCTTGTTACCTCATATATTCAGCGTAAAAAACTGGTCTAGAAGCACTATATGAAAATTTCTCCTTTTTCGTGTGGCACCTTGCTCAATTATAACCCGGACTATTAACTTTAGATTGTGCATGTATGTTGTGCACACCCCTGCGCAGAGTTAAATGGGATTCAAATGTTTAAAGAAAAAAAAAAAAATGTCATGGTATTAATGTAACCAATGTAACCAAACAAACAAACAAAGTTCCACCAGCATTTTCATCTCGATTACTATTAATTCGGGAGTTATTAATCTTCAGTTATTAGATGTGGAGTTCAGTATTTCTGGCATTTGTTTAGTAATAGCGCCTGTCAACATGCTTTTGCATTTAATACAGCTCATAATATCACCCCATTTAGTAGTAATATTGCCCATCTCCGCTCCAAGCAAGAAAAGAAAGTGTATAATCAAAAGCGGGTTAAGTACAAATTCATTGGATTTTGCCCGTGCTTGAATTGGGTTAATTCCTCAAAATAAAATCAATGGGCCACTTGCCTAATGCTTTCTACTCCGAGCCCTAATATAGGTAGGGGTGCAGTTGACAGCATCGTTTATTAGAGGTTTGGCAGTGGTATGATAATACGATAGGAAAGAATAATGCTGTTGGCATGTAAGTTAATGTCATATTTCATCCCAAGGATACAGAATCTAAAAAACAAAGAACGAGAGTAAGAGAGTGGGAGAGAGAAGGAGGAGGATGATAATAAGAAGAAATCATATTCTGAGAATGTTTCTCAAACGCGTCACTTCCATTTGACTCGTCAACTGTCTTTATGAAATCTTAATTGCGCGCAAAATATTGATTGCAGTCTCATTTTAAGTTTGTAAAATCCGAATTCTGAACCGCACTTTAAAAAACACTTTCCAAACAAAGTTGTAATCATCCCAGCCACCCCCTGCCTTCTCTCTAGCTCATTTTGTCTGTTTCTATCCCTCTGTCTTGTCCTCATCCTTCCCCTATACTTGATTATTTTGTCCCATGTGCTTCGGGTGACCTTATCGACACACATTCGAAACGAGATGCCTAGACATGCTGAAAGCAAAGTCTCGTTGGCGTTAACTGTTTAATTAACAGTCATTTTTCCGCCACTCTATCTCGATATAAACCCACCTTTACAACATAAATACGTAAAAATAAAATATCCACCCCTCTTTATATTTAATACTAGTTTTTTGTGTGTGAGAAATTGTGTTCATATGATGGTTTTAACGATGTCTATGCCCAGTCTATTTCAAGTTACAGGTTCTGCCTGTAAAGTGTTGTTCAGACGATAGCTTTTTCACTTAAGATGTACAAATCCCAGATTTGGCCTTCAAACGACCCAAACTTGAAAGGAAAAAATGTATCAAAACAACTCTATGCAAATGGAAATACACTGTAAAAAAATATGATGTTAAACCTGACACCAGTTGGTGTTAATCGAGGACCACACCCTGAGGTGTTCAAATTACACCCTAGAGATTGAAAATAACACCAAAGAGTGTAAATGTAACAACCAAAGGTGTTGTAATGACACCCACAGGTGTTAAACTAACACTGTCAATTTAACACCGGTGTATTTGATTAACTGGTGTGGTCCTCTACATGCTCACCGGTTAACACCGGAGTTTTTGCTGTGCACAAGTGCATATGTCAAGACTTAGCATTGTTCGAAATCCTATTGTCATGGTCAGCCTGAAGTTACGCAAATGTGCGCTAAATGTTTTTTTTAATGAATTTTTCAAATTATGATTTTACATTTAGGAAATATTAGGAGAAATTAGGAGAAATGTAGTGCATGTTCAGGGAAGAGATTAAGTCTCACATCATGTACCAAGTACACTTGTTTTTACGGGCATTATCCTATCAAATATGCAATGCCATCTCTGGTGATGACGAATGTGACGAGTGCATGGTCTTTAATAAAGGGCGCCTGGCAGTAAATCCTCAATCCATTAGAATGTCTTCCTAAAGATTAAAGACAGAGAACTTTGCAGAAGGTTAGGCTGCAACCCATTGGGTCAATAGACTATGCCTCAAGTTCGTCAGCTGTTATTCTTCAAAAGAGCACGTATTTTGTCATCTACGCTACATTTTAAAGTTACAATTAAACTTTATTTTGAAACCACACAATTGGTCATTCATTCTTTAAATAAGATTAGAAATTTGTCATTTTGTGTGGGAAAATATCGGGTTGATGTGTTTGTGGTAGGGTCCATGATGTGTCCAACGAATTGTGAGATTTTAGCATTTAAAACCCCACGTTGTTAGCATGATTACATGGAAGATACTTGTGCTCACTGTGTGTTTGATTTTTACTCTTTCTTCTTGACAATGTATTTTAATGTCTTCGTGACTATTCATTAAAAGTTACTGAGCCAAACCCAAATAGTCGTCACTTTGTAAGCTAGATAGATGCTTCTAAACATAAAAATTGAAAAGGAGATTATAGTTTAGTTCAACTATGTTCGTTGATCTATATTGGTAAAAGTGGAGACATAATGAATTATTTTGGAGAGGGTTTCGCCTTAACAAATTGAATTAGACCAATGTAGATGAAGCAAATGACATAATGCATTCTTGTGGCCGCCAGATATTGTCTACATGGTTTGCTTCTGGATTAATCCATTAGCCAGATTACCTGTTGCATTATGGGATCAAAAAAGAATGCTCCATAGATGGCAAAATGACAACCTGAACATGATGAAAAAGAGAGTCTCGGGTGAGCCTCGCTAGAAACTTGTTAAATCAAAGGTTATTCCCCATATCTGGATACTCGGTTCGGTTACCTGTGCCAGAATTACTCCGCATGAGGGTTTTTTTTTTGCTTTGCTTTGTTTTGACTTTTTTTTGTTGCTTTTTGCATGTGTGCGTATGACCGCATATGAGACAGTTCTTAGGTGTCGGGATTCGGGAATGGAGACTGTCTTCCAAAACATATACGTGAGGATTACTACACGTAAATACTCACTTGTTGCATTAACTTTAGATTGTGCATGTATGTTGTGCACACCCCTGCGCAGAGTTAAATGGGATTCAAATGTTCAAAGAAGAAAAAAATTGTCATGGTATTAATGAAAAAAAAAGAATGCTCCATAGATGGCAAAATGAAAACCTGAACATGATGAAAAAGGGAGTCTCGGGTGAGCCTCGCTAGAAACTTGTTAAATCAAAGGTTATTCCCCATATCTGGATACTCGGTTCGGTTACCTGTGCCAGAATTACTCCGCATGAGGGTTTTTTTTTGTTTGCTTTGCTTTGTTTTGACTTTTTTTGTTGCTTTTTGCATGTGTGCGTATGGCCGCATATGAGACAGTTCTTAGGTGTCGGGAATGGAGACTGTCTTCCAAAACATATACGTGAGGATTACTGTAATAATTTGTGTTAGAATACTTTTGCTGGCGATACACATTTGCTACCCCTCGCGTCAAGGTATGATATTGATAATCTGTTCGAAGGTTAATTGTCCTCTAAATCCTCTTTATGTCTCATTCCCATTTTACAAGGATTTCTCTCTCTCTCTCCCTCTCAATATTTCGCTCATACTCTTCCCATCACCCTCTTTAGTCTCTACCCTTCTCGACCTCTATCTCACCGTTACCCCTCTCACTCTACACCATTAATGTTAATATAATAATCCAAGCAGCCTGTTGTTTCATGAGAAAAAATTCGTGAAAATACCAAGACGTACACAAATCACTGGCGAACAGCTAGAGGCCTGTGACCCCTCCCCCCCCCCCGATTCACGACCAAGAATGAGCAAGAAAAGGGAAACAAAAAAGGTAAAAGGTTACTATAAATATGATATTACATTGAAGTGTTAAACACATCACAAAATCATAGTTTTTGTATGTAAAAAGTAAAAAATTCCCCGCTCACAGATTTTTAGAAAATTTCCCAAAACAAGTCACGGCTGATCTCAAATTTTCGGCTTATTACGCCACTGACACAATTAATACTCGCATCATTAAAATATTTAAAAATTCAAATGAAATGCCGAAAACTTACCGCTATGCTCGTACCTCCTGCGCAAATCTTTTGGAACGAGCAAGGTGCTTATCCAAGAAGGGCTGTGTGGGGCTGTGGGATGTCTATCTGCACACTATGGATGAAAATGTTATAAAAATAACCTGGAGTAGCACATCCGACTGACCTGATTTAAAAATCTTATTACGCAACCCTATGGAGAATTCATAATATTGAACATCGTAGTTGCTTTAATCTGAATATTCCGATCAGCCACGACGATGCCTGGTTCTTAATCCTGTATAGAGGCTGTCATCATTATGGAATATACTTTCAGGGCATCACTGAATACTCAATAGGCTTGATCGTCTGTTCTTGTTAGTCACATCCGTCGTTTGATAGATGCCGCTGGTTTTGACTTTCACTCATCGAAGGTTGCCAAAGTCATTATTACCTGAACTTACAGAAAATCGTTAAAACTTTGGCTCACCCAAGCCATATCTGTACGATTCTTCATAAGCACTTGTTGCGTTGTATTACTATTGATCTGTCAGAAGTGTATTGCTCTAGCAACACCCCCCTCCCCCACCTTCTCCGTCTCTATCTTCCTCTCTTTGTCTCTGTCTCTTTCTCCTTCTTTACCCCTTCCCTGTATATTAATGTTTACCTGATTATATTAGCCAGATATATTTGTAAAAATAAATCTCACAGAAACACAGACATGACAGAAGTCTTAATGGTAGGCCTTTCCTTTGAGTGCATACTTTTGTTTACTGTTCGGTTGGTAAAAGTTTCACTTATTATTATTTTTTGGTAACAGTTTTGCAATGGCAAAAACATTTATATTATTCATTCCCAGTGTTGATACACGGAAAAGATGTTAGTTGTTTGCTGTATATCCTTGACCTTCCTGGTTCCGTTTTACTTCCCGTTAGTAAAAACTCGATATCAGATCATAGCAATGGCAAAGCATCGTGACGTCATATGATGCAGGTTAGCCTATCTTGGCATCAGAATGAAAGAAACCAAGAAGGCCTTACAAATCATATTTTTTACGTACCTAGCCACAGACGGGATATTTTGACGGGGGAGGCAAAATGACCTAAATCATTACCGACGTCATATTTTGATCATTTGACTTCTAGAGATGTAATTAATACGCTGCCTAGGCCTCTTCTTTTTCCTTTCTTACCCCCCCCCCCCCAAAAAAAAAAAAAAAAATCCGCAACATTTCCCCTTTTCACAAGCTGAAATATAAAGGGGGCGATTGCTCTCATGAGTGAACTTTTTTTTCCTTCAATCATGTCAATATATATTTAACACCAAAAATGAGCTTCCCAAAATGAAAACTTGGTAACTTTAAAAGGAAAATGAAAAGGGGTATTTCTGCTCTGATTAGATAAGTTTTGTAAAGCAATGCACGAATGAACACACATTATTGCAAACTGATCACTCTTCATAAAAGTTTCAGCGGTGTTGCCGTTTGTCATTCGAGCCTGTAGGTTAACGGGCAACTATCCAGTAAACTAGACCCGTTGTCCCTGGTAACAAGCGTAGTTCTTTGCTTTGCAGAATTGATCAAAACCATGACTTCCCTTTTGACCAATCAGATGACTAGTATTAAAAAGAAATGTATGGTATGTAGTACTTACTCAGTTCCCATGCACAGACTTCATGCGACAGGTCAGGTTGGAATAAGATGTAGTGACTATAACACATTCTGATATGAAATAAGATGGTAAAATAATAATGGGATCTACCGAAAATCAGCAACTTTGATAACTTTTTACAAGCCTATGCCCTATTGATATCGCTCCAATGTGAACAGTCCCCTGCCACTGCACCTGCCGGAACCTGTCAAATTAAGGGGCCTGAATACATTATAGTACCTATAGCAACATTCAGTATTCATCATTAAAGCAATTAGTGAGAACTATTGAACCAACCACAGTGATGAACACCTGATAACTTTTATGATCAGGTTGTACATTGTTTTGGCTTGAAGCGCTGTCTGTCTGGGTGTCGCTGCTCCGCCGGACACAAACTTAATAAAATGTTACACAGTGTCTGGGGAAATTTGGGAGAACGGTCCCAATTCACAATAGACGACAATCTACAGAATTTTGCATTTACACTGTAAAAAAATAAGTGCTAATTTTAGCACCTACAGTGCTTGTATAGTGACTGCACTACGAGTGCTGATTTTTTAAGTTCAGATTTAAACTAGAAAACCAGCACTCGTAGTGCAGTCACTATACAAGCACTTTAAGTGCTCGAATAACACTTCATTTTTTACAGTGTATATCATGGTTTGTGCTAAAGAAATAATGTATATGATTATAGAGCAAAAATATTTTTTTATTTCTTTAAATATTCATGTATTTTTATTAATTTATTCATTTATGTATTATTTATTTTGTATTTTATTATTATTATTGATATTATCAATACTACTACTACTACTATACTACTACTATTACTACTACTACTACTACTACTACTATCAACAGCATCATCATCATCTTCATACAACGCAATCCTTCACGCAAAGATCTTCTTGTAGAGTTCCTTTCATCAATACATGCATAATGACTATTACCATGGTATTATGAGCCCATAATACCCATAACATTTCACCGCTTTCTATTGAATCACAAGAAAGGTTCATTTTAAAACATTCAAGCATTTTTACAATACAAAATGAAATTTCAGTCAATGCTTGTCAATTTTCCCTCTCATGAAAGTGCAGAGGAAATGAGATTGATATGGCACAGGGTTCGTTGCTATGACTGTGAACAATGGAAATGATATCACGATTTTCTTCGTTCTGCTTTCCTTTCATGTGTCCTTCAGTTTATACAGTGCGATAAAAAAGGGGGATGTGACATACAGAATGATTTAGGAAACCCCCGACCTTCTCTCGATCATTCTGTAATTTTGATATTTGTTCTCTTGTCTGAAAGAACGTTAATTTCTGTATGATTATGACGAATCTTCTGTTTCCCCAAGGACCCAAGGATAAGTCATGTACTCGGGCCTCTTCCAATGACTATCTGTCCCACAATGGACCTACTACAAAAAAAAAACAATGTAAGAAGAGCATTGTATAATGTTGCCAATAGCTTGCATGCTTTATTCCTTGAACTTCTTTTGTTAAGTAGTCATCATTTTGTTTAGTTTCTTTCGCTCATCTCATCATTTTCTCGTCCGTTGTGCTTTTGCTATGCAATGTCATTAATCATATCCCTCTGATTTCAATTTCCATCTGTTTTAATTCCACTGAAACGGAAATGATACAAAAGTAGTTTTTAATATTACCGCAAGTTCCGAATCAGAGATGCAAAATGCATTTAACACGTTTTTATTCTATTAAGCCCACCCCCTAAGAACAAGATAGTCATCATGTTTGCATTTTAGTCATGATTTTCCAGCATTGTGTTTTTGGTAACTACCGGTATTAAAGGACAAGTCCACCCCAACAAAAGGTTGATTTGAATAAAAAAAATAACAAGCATAACACTGAAAATTTCATCAAAATCGGATGTAAAATAAGAAAGTTATGATGATTTAAAGTTTCGTTTAATTTCATAAAACAGTTATGTCATCTCACTATTTTTTTTTAAATTTTATTATATGAAATATGAATTTTTCTAATTTTCTCCTCATTATCAAGTGAAACAACGATTAATTCCTCCTGAACATGTGGAATTAGCATTGTTAAACTTCAATAATACTTGGTTCAGTCAAGTTTGTCACACTATCGTCAAATCTAAAAAAATGAATTATTGTATAATTCAAACAATAAAAAACAATGAATAGTGAGTGAGGGACATCATCGTCTGTCTCATTGGCATGTCACTGAGTTTTGCATATCACCGTTTTGTGCAAAATAGGCGAAACTTTAAAATGTCATAACTTTCTTGTTGTACGTCCGATTTTAATGAAATTTTACATCGTTGTAATAGTTTGATGTTTCTCTATTTATTCAAATCAACATTTTTTTTTGCTGGGGTGGACTTGACCTTTAAGTATCCGATTGGCATAGGGGACATCCCGATCTGGCAATCTATCCTTTCATGTGGCACGAGCTGAACATAAGGGATCGTCTTGTTTATGAAGCCATTCTATGATGATTCGGTTTTAATTTGTTTAAAGGCACAACGAAAACATCAATATTTTCTGAGTGTCCGACTGTGTCAGACCTGACATTTCTTTCAGATGTTGGTACAGACGTAAATTCTCAATGTTGTATGTGTACGTGTGTTCTTATTTTTTTCATAACATATATAATGTGAATGAACATAAACATATTTCACTCTTGTTAAAATGACCATCTTTTTATTTTTTGCATATGGGGTGATGGGCTGATATTCTTCATGATAACACCCATACTTTTATGGTAAATTTGTATTAATTTCAGTTTAATAACCATTCAAGAAATTGCATCGTATTGATACAATTCAATAAAAAAAGTTACCAGCTTGCTGATTGTCGTTGCTTTCCACTTTGATAAAGTTGCGTCGATAAAAAAAAATTACTGAGGAAAATATATGTAAATAATTATCCAGAACGTGATATCTCCTTTAACAAAGGCAAATAAAGGACCTTTATTTTCAATAGAGTACTTTACGGGATGGGGTGCTTTATTTCTATTTTTTTCATACATACATTAATTTTGATCGTACCTATTGGTTATGACAGATATGAATAGTAGAATGTTTAGAGTTCTTTTAATTCAAAACCAAACACGAAAAAGCAATTCATTTTACAGAAAAATCAAGAAGGAAACATGTTTACAACAATTTCTTGGGGTATCGTCTGTCTCGAAAATCATCCTTAGTCATGATGCTTTTAGAAATGTCAAAGCAAGCGGGAGGAAAAATCTGGGAAGTTTAAATATATGCTCCCATTTTGAATACACCATGATGTCGACGGAGACATTTGCTAAGCCCCTTCACCTGAAGTGGATAATTGGGCGTTGTCATAACAACCCGAGTGTCGGCTAACTTCGTGCGAACTCAAACGTCCTGTGCATTTCGCACAATTTAGTCTTCACAACTGCCAAAGTCATTTTGCTCTTCCTCACGGTTTTCGTCACCCTACCTTTTTTTTGTATATGTGTTATTTATTTTCAAAGGTTTACAATCATCGAATCAATATATACATATAACAAAAGAAAAAATAAGCAGCAAAAATAAAATTAAATAACAATAATGATCAGAATAATATTAAAACATATAAAACACCAAAACATAAATACTGCAGCGTGATACCAAATACGCATTAAACACAATGTACAATAAAAAATATACAGTACTTGTATAAGAGGATGATAACGCCCTATCTTTTCTTGATACTCTCACCCCCACTCTCCCCTCCCCCCTCTGACACACAGCGCACGTACACACTCTCTTTCGCGCACGCACACACACACACCAAATACTAGTATACCCCCGTCTCTATCTCGCTTATTGTTTTCCCCTTCCCTTCTCTTTGTAGCCCATTTCCAATATTTCCTATCCATCAAATTTAAATTTCCATTTCTCTTCTTTCTATTATTTGATGGAACACATTATGTGATCAATCAATATATTATGTTGATTCCTGCAAAGTTAATTAGATAATCTATTTCTATTCGATGAAAAATGACTTTCTTGGTCCCATTCACATCTCTTCGTTTTTAACTCTTTTGACATGACTAACCTCGACTATAACTCTTCTCCTAGTCAACTGTATATGGATCAGGAATGCGTAATGAAAGAAATGAAGGTAATGCAAACTATACTTCTAAGTATCAAATAAACTTTAATAATTTCGCCAAGCAGTTTGTTACAAAACAGGAATACTCAATAACAAGTTGTGAAATTAAGAACTTTACACCGAGTAATGAATAAGCAATGAATGCTTTCTATATTCTCTACTTTTAACCAACCTTTGTCGTTGTATTTTTGATATATTTCGTTTGAACACTTTCCAATATACAAAACGAAAAAATTCTCTTTAACTGAGACATAGCCTTTTCAAAGTTAAAAGGACGTCAGATCTTGGCTACTCGAGCCAAAAAGTAAGGTCGGAAACCATTGAATGTCGACATAAATTAATATCAACGTTGAGGGCATCACACAAAAACATAATATTTGAAGTCCTGAACGTGTATTCACTGCCTTTGACCCCCCCCCCTCTTCGAAAAAATAGACGGGGACAGATTATATGATAATATATGATACGACTTAAATAGCAGTCCATAGTTGACACAAATAACATGTTAAATAAGACAATTATGCGCAGTGACGGCCTAACCTCCATTTATGAATAAAATCAAAATTTTCTGACACACTATCAAATAGCATTTAAATAGCGAAATATGTGAAAACTGTGTAGAATAACAAATCCATTCTGTTCTTAGGTTGTGCAAAATAAGGTTGATTAATGGCTTGCTTTGCTGCCTATTTCGCTGTGGCTATTCCTATATTAAAACATATTGTGCCATTCAAAGGCCTTATGATGTTCTTTTAACCCACAGATTATCACATTGCGAACACATTGTCACATCGTAAACATATTACGTGCTATAAAAATGAAATTATATTTGAATCTAAGACTGGATGAATTCATATTGCAATTTAAAGTTTATATTGTAATCTAAATAGTATTTATGCTTAACTGGAAATGGAGTGGTCCTCTGCCATGGCTGCGTAGTATCTTACATGTAATTCTTTGCGCTAAAGAAAGTGATGATTAACATCTATTAGTTTTAATCTAAACTTACCTCAATCAAAATACTAAAGAATAAACAGACGGAACGAGTGTGTTAGTATGTGTTGCTTTCTCCATTTGTATAAGCAAATTCAAATCAAATCGCACGACTAGCTAAAATGTTTAATTGTCCAGTGTGAATTTAAGACGTGATTTAAAAAAAAACATTTATTAGTAGTATTCTAATACCTATCCTGGACCACAATTAGGCCTATTGTAAGGCAATTCTATATGTTATTATTTTTTTTTAAATGCTCAATAAACAGTTTCTTCCCAAATCGGGTATAGGAGACCAGTCATGGTCTTAGTTGAAAATGTAGTAGTTTCATCATGGTCATCGATCGTAAACGTCAAAGTTCTAATATTACTATCGAAAATGTCGAAAGCCAAAGTTTTATTCGTGCAACAGCAGCAGAACTATAGTTCGCAAGAGAAGTAAAAAAAAAAAATGATTAGAATGACTTATTAAATTATTACTATTTTTTATTATCACGTTCAAATATAATTTGTCGGAAATCCGTGCGAAAAAGCTACAAAATTTGCTTTACTTTTACTGATGGTATACCATGTATGCTGTAAGATGTTAGAAATATACCTATAGTGTAGCGCGCGAAAGAAAGAGCAGTCGTTGCAACAATGCTGTTGTTACCATGACAATGTGGAAGAAGCAGCAGCAGTAGTAGTAGTTGAATAAGTAGTAGTGGTAGAAATTGTAGAGTATAGTAGCAGTAGCGCCAACAACTTCAATCGTAGCGGTTCTATATAAACTTAAGTAGTCGAAGTTGCAGTAGTTGCGGCGGTAGCATTTCACTTGTAGTCGTACTGGTAATATAGAAGTTGTAGTCGTTCTGAATGAATACGTAGTAGCAGTAGAGGCCATGGCAGCAGTAATAGCAGAAGTAAGTGTAGCAAAGTTATAATGGTTGGTGTTAGTAGTTGTAATTGTTCTCATTTTACCGTGGTGGTAAATGGTGCATGTAGTTTTATTCGTAGTGATCGGAGTAATAGTATATATCGACAGTAGCAGAAGTAATAGCACTACTTCTATACTGGTACTACTACTACCACTACTACTTCTACTACTGCTACTACTACTTTTACTAATACTTCTTCTACTACTACTACCACTACTATACAAGGAGTATGAAGTGGTAGTAGTCGTAGCAGTAGTAGTAGTAAATTTTAGTATCAATGGTTGTAGTAGTAGTCGTGGTAGTAGTAGTAATATAAGTAACAGTTGCAGTAGTAAATGGTAACAGTAGTAGTAGGAGTACAGTCGTAGTTACTAGTGATAGTAGTAGTACATGAACGATATTAGTGTGAGAAAATACAATTTGAAAAGGGAAATGCCGATTTCATATGTCGGTGTTGAAGGAAAATTGCGCAAACTTAAGAAAATGGAAAGTATCTATAGCAGATTCAGCATGGGTAGAATAATACAATTCATTTTAAAAACTAGGCAGAGATATCAGAAAAAGGTAGAGCAAGAGACTTGAAGTTCTAGTAATGACAACAATAGTTTCAGTAGTAGTATACTCGTAGTAGTAGTGGTTGTAGTAGTAGTAGTAGTAGTAGTATACCCGTAGACGTAGTAGTAGTCATGGTAGTGGTTGTAGTAGTAGCAGTATAGTAGTAGAAGTATACACGTAATAGTAGTAGTAGTTGTAGTAGTAGTATAGTAGTATACTCCAAGTAGTAGTATAGTAGTCGTAGCGGTATTTTCTTTAGTAGAAGAAGAGGAGGAGGAAGAAGAAGTGGTAGAGGTGGCTGTGATGGTAGTAGTTATAGTGATGGTGGTATATTATTAATATTAGAAGTAGTAGTTATAGTAGTAATAGTAAGTAGAAGTAGTAGTAGTAGTTGTTGTAGAAGCAGTAGTAATAGTAGTAGAAGTAGTTGTTGTTGTAGAAGCAGTAGTAGTAGTAGTAGAAGTAGTAGTGGTAGTATTAGTAGTAGTAGTATTACTTGTGGTGGTCTTATCGTATAGTAGCAGTAGTAGTAGTAGAAGCAATAGTAGTAGTAGTAGTAATTGCAGTACTTGTAGTCATAGTGGTAGCTTGAATAATGAATTCATACATGATACTAGTATATGATTTTGAAAATGCATACATTATAAACACATATAATCCAGAACTAGAAACTAGTTTTCCAGGAAATAGATTATATTCTATTGTACTTAGGGTTTTTTTCAATGTCAATGTCTAATGACGGTATGATTTTTTTTCAACTCATGGCATACTTGAGTCACATGTTGGTGAATTCATTATGATAAATTTCCATCTCTCATAATGTCCAACATGATACACCACACACAAACTCGTCGTCAATCCTTGTAACGGAAAACCATAAAGAAAATGATATGCTCTCGTTATTAAAGGGGTGCTCCACGCTGAAAATAATATGATGTGAAAAAAAATCAGACAAACAAAATGCTGAAAATTTGAGCAAAATCGGACAAGGAATATCAAAATTATGGCATTTTAAAGATTTGCATTATTCCGATGAAACCGTTCTAGGCCTGTCCATGAATATTCAATGAGCAAACTGATGATGTCATATCCCCACTTGTTCTTTTTGTATCTTATTATATGAAATTGGGTTTATTTAATTTTTTTTTTCTTTCAGAACCCAAAAGATTTGAATGACAACTGATCTAGTGCACTACATATTCATTGTAGCAACTTATTTTATTACAAGGGAGACATATCCTTCACACAATGTATGGAAAAATGAAACAATTATGATTTAATGTAATCATAAGAAAATTCAAATTGGGAATGTGACATAATCAGCCCACCTAATGAATATTCATGACGACGTGCGTTTAACTGTTTTTTGTTGTTTTTTTTACATTATATTGCTAAACTTTAACATTCAATAACTTTGTTATCAGATTTTGACGAAATTTTCAAAACTTTGCTTCGTGCATTTTTCTTTATTTATTTAGATGCCACACAGCCTTAAAAAAAGAGAGCTAAAAACATGCTAAAAATTGGAACACTAAGATAGAAGTTCATGAGGTTCCATGACATTTGCTCCGGCGACAATCGCTCCGAAGGAAAATCTGTACGTTGAGCCAAACTAACATCTACCCTCCAAATCTAAATAAACCCTAATCATTAGGCCTACATTATTTTGAACAAAAACTCTATATTACATTCCTAAGTCTAATCCTATGCCGTCTGAGATATTAACAAATTTATTAGCAAAGGTCGCAGGAGTAATTGTATCACCGTTCAGGTTCGTAGGCCCTACAGCCACGGATTAAAAAAGACAAAAAAAGGATTGTCAATGCCCATCATGACAAAGAACAATTTTTTTTCTCGAAAATTGGCGAATCAAAACAGCAGTAGAGTCCTTGGCACAAGACAAACGACATGATATATATTTTTTGTCAACTCCGAAACTGCTGTTCCGGTTTACCAATTTTCGACATTGTCCTCCCAGCCGGCCTTTGTCTTTTGACGGCATTTTTCCAATACATTTAATGTGTTCTTGAATCATCCGTACGTCTCAGAGCAAAAACTCGATAATCGTGTACCTTCAGCATCGCATCAAATGGCAGAAGGGTGGGTCATACACTCTAAATAAAAATAAGTTTTAAAAGTGCTACATGAGGGTAATTACGTGTCCAACCAACATTGGGCATTATTTTCTTTTGGGAATTTTTTTTTTATCCAGTGTGATGAAAATTTGGCCAATTCTTAAGCAGTTGCTGCTTATTTTTTTTTTAACCTTACCGGGCAAATACGCTTCCCGCATTGGGTAACATACTGCCCAAAATTGGTTTGGACACATAATTACCCTCGTGGTGGTAAAACTTTTACCTAATATTTTTGTACAGTGCGTGGGAAGGGGGTAGTCTGCAATTGAACCTCGTTATGTATTCAAACGCTACTTAATGTCTGGATCATTGCCATAATTATAGTAACGCACTTTTCCAGTTTGTAAACACTAATAGAAATGCAATTTTTTTACATTTTCAATATCATATTTCTTGTACCATGTGTACTGAGTAATAAAACAGTGGTCATTGTGAAATGAAAAACAAAATGAATTACATAGAATAGTCATAGTACATGTGATTTTATTATTACGTTACATTTTTCTAGTTCTCACAATACTTAATTTTTCATTTTAGAAAATAGACAAATTTTCTATCGTAATTCTTAAAATTCCGATATAAAACGATAGAAGTATGTTTAAAACTGTTATACAGATAAATTGAATTGGCTGATTTATTTATTTTCTTAAAAAAAACCTAGACTATCATAATAGATTCTCCAAATTAAACTTTGGAATTTCAGAATGCTTGTACTGCCCATGGTAAAGAGAAAGAAAACCCGAAAACGCCTTGTTAAAATTGAGAGCGCTTTTCAGCAAAGAAAAAAAAAACCTAACTGTGCATCCTTCATCCTCGAGAAATTACTGCGCCTCGAAAGCTTCACCAAGGACCGAAGAAGCATTTAAATAATCAACAGTGTGAAAATATGCTATTAAGAATACATTTCTTTCCATGATGCCCGACCTCGTAACTTGTTATCTTCTTTTTGTGTTGTTTTATAGTTAGCGATTATTTAAACACAATATTGGGCTCAAAATCAAAGATTGAATTTGATAAAGACGGCAAGCGCAAGGCTGCAGTTGCATCAATGCAAAAATAGATCAACTTCCTGCGACACATAAACAAAACTTGCAGTATTTTCTTACATCTGATATCAAAAGTAATGATACCACACTTTGTTTACAAAGCACACCATGAAAGAAACAGGCACATGTACATTTACCCTGTCAAAATCAATATCGGACTTGTTTGAATAATACGACACAAGCCATGAACACAATCACTTAAAATGTTTCAGAATGTACAACAGAGAAGTTTGCGCCAGCATGTTTTTAATTAAAGCGAATTTAAAAATCCACAATTCTTTGTTTTATTTCAAGGAAGTCCAACAGAAAATAATCATGATAATGGGCTTTTATAGTGCGATTCCAGTCTTCAGGGGTGTTACAAGAAAATAGTTGCAATCGGTTTGAAATATTTTGTTGTGATTTTACAACTGATAGATCTACTTAAGCTGTAGCAAATCAGATCACACTCCTTGTTTCAATGAGCAGATAAGCAATCCATCGCGAATTTTCAATTAATTGCAAGACATATGATTGATTTAGGGACCAAAAGTAGACTTAAAATTCATCGCAAGTTTCTTGCAACACCCCTTATGACTGCTCAAAGCGCTTCACATTTATTATTACCCGGTCATGGATTCATAGCTTTTTAGCCTGTTCGACGCAGTCTTACTGAACCAAACAGTAACGCAGTGACGGAATTTAGCACCTGGATGTGAGTGGCAAAGTGTGGATTGACACCTTGCCAAAGTGGGGTTCGATCACACGACCATCTCTTATTACAAGGCGACAGTAAGAACCGCTACACCTCGACGCTTCCACAAGATCTGATATCAAACCAGGCCCGCTCGCTTCTTTTATGTCTTTAACACTTCTCTTTGAAAATAGGTGTGGGTTTTCATTAACAATTCTCTATTTTTTTTGTTCGTTGTATTCATGAAAGGAAGGTGATCTAATAATTGTGAAACTCCAGGTAAATATGACTTGAAGAAGCATATTGGTTTTTTTTCACTACTACTTGCTGTTGCAGATTTGATCGCGTTAGGTCCGTCGTAATAGTAGACATGTAGACATCGTTCGTAGACAGAAGGTTGACATGTTTTTTTGCTGCAACTGGACATCCACTTGACAGGTTGATTCTTAGAACTACTTGCATCATCATGAAAGATGCTATGTGAATAATGTTAAGAGACCATATATATCTAGTATGTCTATAAATCATTGAGCCGTATGGCATTATCATCTTTTTTTTATAAATCGCCAATGTATAGTTACATTCACACGACAGTGTAATAGTTTCCATTCAATTTGGCAGCCTTCGATTTTGATCTGTGGCCAGATGGTGGTTTTTCTTCAGCTTTTTTATCAGTGGGATGTTGTGATCGTCCTGGTTCGCGATTTATAATGCACCACGTCGTTGTTGCCTAGGGAACTATGGAATTCTGTTCCAACGGGGAACTTTGATGCCTTTCTCCTAACATTGTTTGACGTGTTGGTCTCTGGCCGAGCCAGGATGATATAGCACTTGGGAACAAACATAAACCCAAGTATCATTGCATTGGAAAGCCATGTGGTGATCATCTGCAGCAACGACTGCAGACTGCCGTTGATAGAAAAATAAAGGGGAAGGGAGACGATCCAAATTACAATGTAGAACATCATGGTAACTGTGATGTAACGAGTCTCGTGGAAGTTCTCTGGGATTTTTCTCGCCCTAAACGAGAGGACAAAACAAATAATGGCAATAAGCGCTATGTAACTGTACATGACGATGAAACAATAGAGGTTGCTCTCGCAGATGATGTAGACCTTGGTGGTTGAGAGGTTGTATTCTACCTGAACACGAGAGGGCGCTAAAGAGAGATAGGCTGTCACCACGGCAACCTGTATGATCCACAGGAGGATGAAGAGCACGACCTGGGCTGATGTATTACGTAACACGCGTTTGACGAGAGATTCATTGCGCCATGAGGTGGTATCGAAAACGGCCAAAATCCTTCTTGTTTTGACCAAAAACAAAGCCAATATGGCGGCGTTGAGAACACTGTGTAGCGCGATCCGAAAGTTGCAGGTCCAGTTCGTTGGCGTACCAACATAAAGGACCGGCTCTACGAACCCTAGCATAAGAAGACAAAGCAGACAATAACTGAGTGGACGATTCGAAGCACGGACTACAGCTGTATCATGATGGTGGATGAAGATTCCCCAAAGATATCAAGGTACAGATCACGCCGATGCCACAGGTAACCAGACACACAATAGCGACGGGATCTTGCCATACCAGAACGTCGGTGATCTTTGGCATGCAAGCTGTGCGGTCGTCGTTCGACCATTCACCTTCTGGACATTGAATACAATGTGTTCGACCTGTAAGATCATGAAGAAATGAGAAAAGAAAATGTTAACATTCACTTTATCCCACTTGGAAAAAGTTTCCATTGTCACTGTTGTAGTTTCAACACCATGATTATTTCAAACGTTTGATGGCGCTCTTCCGTTGTAAATTGTTTATATTAAACGATTGTACGTGGGAAGCCGGCATTATTGTCCTTGTGTTTTACTAAATAACTACCATTTTACAAGTTAAATGCGACGATTGAATTAACACTTGTATTTCTAGCAAAACTCGAACTGATAAATTAAAACATCAAACGTTCAAAACCTGCTTAACTTTGCAATGTTGTATAGTTTAAAGACTATTTAATGGTATTATGTGTCTCTAAATAGAATGGACTTATATTATTACTTTTATTATCACTATTATTATTCAAATTCATAATCAGCTAGTACCGAGGATGTTTGCTATCGAATCCTGGCATTTTTCAATTAAAACAATCAAATTACATATTTGGAATAACAAGTATGTTCACAGAATCATATTGATTTACATACACACTATTTTTTTTTAACCGATTGACTATATTTTATTATAATCTGCCAACCTGTGCGCTTTGAAACACCAGTATAAAGCGCCCTACAAATATTATTATTATCATTAACTAAACTGTTATGCTATGTACCCTGATGAAATTTGTTTTTAAATAAATTTCCAAGTAAGCTGCGTTCTTTCTTTTTTTATTTTCAGGATTGTCACTAATTTGGATAGACAGCAGGCGTGCATAGGATATTTTGATCTACATCACACGTAAAGGGAAGAAAAGGGGAACTGCAACTACACCGAGTTCTCCGAATCATATATAATTCAAAACGGAGTCAATTTACCTGTCTGGTTTGTGATGGAGCCAACTGGACAAGCCTCGCAATCAAAACAACAGGGAGGTGAGCCCTCTCTCGACACCTTGACATATCCGGGTTGGCAAGCAGCACGGCATACTCCCTCTGGGGGCTGTTTAAAGGTGAGTTGTAGAAAATGGCAGTTATTGGATTTGGATAGCAAAACATTTTGGTTTGATTCAGTGTTAACTATATGATAAATGGAAGAAACATGGCCTTGTGCAGCGGGGGGCGGGGGGGGGGGGGGCAGTTGCCCCCATCAGCCCCTTTGGAATTTCAAATCCTTCAATTTCACTTTACAAAAATGCAAAAAGAGACTCGATGACAAAATCTCCTCATTGACAAAGTCGGTCGCTTTGCTCCACGCTTTTGAGTTTTTTGTTTTTGTTTTTAACTTTACGCATCCTGCCCCCCCCCCTTGCAAAAAAAATCTACATATGGCCATGGAAGGGAGCTTAATGAGATTGAAATAAGATTCAGGCCGTGTAACGTAAGGCCTGCCATGCAGATTTGAGAGTCTGATCATTTCGATTTTCCACCGATCCAACCGTTGATATACATTAATTTCCTTGCATTTGTGCAAAGGAAAACAATCGTCTAACATCATGGGCCGGGTTTTACAAAACCTCTGCTATTGAAGTGAAAAATGCTAACACCAAAACTTAAAGTAGTGCTACGGAGATATATACAACATGAGAAAAGTTCGAAAAGTATCAAGGATGACACATTTGCAGAGTAAATCAAAAGTATAACTACAGACTTATACGACATTAGTGCACATATACATGGATATTAACTGACCAATTCAATGTGATTGGTCAATAAAGCGGTGACGGCGTTTGCACCGTACGTTGTTTGACGGTAAAGCAGTTGTATCGTCAACATGTAAACAAGTATATCTGCAATAAATAAGTCAATGTTTATAAAGTGGAAAAAAGTAAAACAGAGACGTCATCGTTAAAGTTCGAACCTGTTACAATTATTATTTTTTTCTCTTCCATTTATATGCTCTGAATCGTCACAACAAAAATATTTTGTGTGGGGCGACCGTCTTTTTGTAAAGGGCAATATGCTGCAGCGTTTATGCCGGAAATTCACTTTTTATGTGAGGTGAAACGGTAACTGTAGGCAACGGCTATCCTGTTCGCTTTTATCTCAAAACACCCCACACCCGCTTCCCCCTCTCTTTCTCCCTCTCTCTTCTTATCCATTTTCTGTTTGTACTACATTCAATAATCGACAAAACGGGCCCGGTGGACTGTTTCCCTTTCATTGAGAAACTCATATTGGGAATGATAAAGCTTGTTTGATGTTTCGTGGAAGTGACAGAAGAAAATTGGAGAACATGATCATCCCTCCAAAAGACTTTCACTGAGAATCAATCAGTACTCTTGATTACTGTTATCTACTCTCTCTGAATTGGGAGACAAAAGATGTCAGCCTTTTGGAAAAAGGACTATTCTCAATGTCCAAATTCCCCCTTTTTTACCAATCATTTCCAAATAGCTCTTTTAATTTTTTTTTCCGAAAGTCCTTTTCCGAAAAGAAGCGCTATATATAAGGAATAAGATAACGAATATTGGTTTTAGTAAATGCCGTAGAAATAAAATCTCAGATAAACAGCAAAACGTTTCGAACTTTCTGGATTGAAAGCAATACATTTTCGCTTTTATTTCACATATGCTAGCACTATATATTCATATATAATTAGACACTGTTAGAGAGAATGAATTGCCAACCGGAGTCAATACCCAGGACAGAAGGAAAAAAAATCGACTGGGTGATACAATATTGTTAGTACTGTCACTGAATTGGCGTCCGCCAAATGATTCCTCCATGTCCTCCAAATCACAGGTATGATTTTTCTGTCTCACTCTTTGAGCACGACTCAAACACGTGATCATTTCTATTTAAACGCGATAAAACAAACCTGATCTTCACAGAACTGACCAAATAATAATTTGCCATTCATGCCTACACTGCTACCAAGATTTTTGAAATCTATTTGATTGTGCACAACACCCTTTTTTACGGGAAATATGTTGACTGATCATGAAAGCTGATAAAATGAATGCGGTACCTTGAAATGACGCTGAAGGACCCTCTCCACGGTATAAGGACCTGGTCAAAGAAGCTCAATGTTGACATTTCTGGAGCAAACCTTGTCTTCGATTTCTTTTTTTTTTCTTTTTCACCTTCCAAGGGCTAAGCTTGTTTCAGCTATTCTTTCCTTATCATCAACACATCTATTCCTCTTGAGTGAGATTTAAATGAAAGAGAGTCAGAATTCACCGTACCACTTAACTTAAATGAACCTTTGATGTTTGGCAAATATATTTGGATATCCCTTTTTTATGATTTAAACGGTCCTAGAAATGACGTCAGTTGTTTGTGACAGCACACTCCTTTCAATTGGTCGTCTTCATGTTACACTATGAGTGTAAATTTGAATTCTTCTCTGTTGTATTTTGGGGGTCTTAGATCCAGATAGGAACTGTCCAGGGGTCGGTGGCCGGGGGGGGGGGGGGTGCAAGAGCCAAAAATTTCCCGGTCATATCATGGTATGAATAGGCGTAATGGTGTAATGAGGCGATTATTTTAAGAGAGCCAGATATTGCGTATCGGGCAAAATTATCTTTTTAAAAAAAAAGTTGCGAGAAAGTGAAGCGAGCGAGCAAAAATTTTGACCTTTTCTATGCAAAAATCCAATTTTGTGATAGATTTTGACATGATATCCAGAAAATAATATATTTCACTTTTTCTCTTTCCATTCCTTTTTTGTGGTCTTTACGCCATTGTGAACAGGATTCTTTGTGGTAGTAACGTTAAGAGTAAAAAAAACACACACAAAAAAACAAGGGGCGCAATTATGGCACATGTGCTAAAGAGCTGCTTAATATAAGTCCCGAGCGAGCGAAGCGAGCGAGAAAAAAAATTCTTTATGAAATTTGTGAGAATCTAACTTTGTGATATTTTTTTTCATTATATTCAGTATATAAAATCATATCCTTCATTTTTCCTTTGCGTTCATTTACTCCTTTTTTTTCTTGTTTGTAGAACTTTTTGGGCCATGGCTTAACCTTTCCTACTCATATACGGCAGTGCTGTACGTGCGGTTGGGGTCCGAGGCGGAGCCCCGGAACTTTTTGATATCAAAGCCATTTAAACCTCGCAGATAGCCGCTATTTTTTTTAATCAAATCGCGCGTATATACAGAATATAGCTTTTACACATAACATTTATTAAGCCCAGTTGCGTAATGAACCAAATATTTTGAGGGGGCAAAACATAGCAATGTGGAAAATTTGTTAAAAGTCGCCAGCGTGCAAAGCGAGCTGGAAAAAACTGCCAATTGAATTTAAATTCTAACTATGTGATAGATTTTTCTATTATATTCAGTAAATATCACATTTCATTCTTTCCATTCATTTCATTATACGTTGTCTCCTATAATTTACTTTATTTTCTCTTGGGTGTGAGACCCCCCCCCTCCAGCGCCCGTACGCCAGTGATTGAACGGGGGCGTTATAGAGCCATTTGAAGGTTTTAGATGAAGAGCCCGTACAGCGTGGAGTCTGCATGGGGCAGAGCCCCGGTAGCTTATAGCACAATGTTGCATGCAGTCCATCTTTCTTCACGCTCTTTATTTTCAATCCTCGCAGCTCGATCCTTGATTTTTTTTCCTTGTTCCTTTTCTTTGTTTTCCAATCTACTTTTGACTAATTCCATTCTACTTTCGTTTCCCGCTTTATATTCCATCTTTTTTGTTATTTTTTTAATTTCCCATCATGCTGTTGCATTACATAGGCCCATTTCGGAATGATTTGTTCTTTCTCAAATTTTCTTCTTTCGTACCTTTTCACGCTTTCCTTTCCATTAAAAAAACTCTTCGTTTTGTTTTCTCTTCACTTTTTCCTTTCCTATCCTTTTTGTTTTTGTTTTCTTTTCACTTTTCCCTATCCTTTTCCTCCTTTCCTTTTCCCCTTTCCTTCCCCTTTCTTTCTCCCTCCCTTTTTCTTTTTCCCTTTCTTCCCCCTGTGAAATCCGCCAAGGGGCAGCTTGGGGGCTGGCCACTGGAACTGTTGTGCTCACATACAATTTGAAATGCGCATTATTTTTTTTTCAAATTAAATTACCTTCGTTGCCATTTTTTAAATTGCAGACACAACTAGTTGGGTTATTTTTGTTGAAACGATACCAGAGGGATTTCTAATATATCTCTACGATATGGAATTGTATGTTATTAACAGCTCTCGTCGCTCATTTTGATTAAGACGAACTCATTCCCCTCCAGAGGTCCATTATTTGGCAGTGAACTGGTCGTCTTTTTCTCATAATTACCAAGGGAAACGGACAGCAGCCTCTAGGCCCCTCCCACCTGATGCCAAATCAGTCTTCTTTAATCACCCTTCTCAGTCGAGTACCTTTGTTGTTTTATATAACAGGATATCTTGTATCTCTTTTGCTTGCCAGTCCATCAGCGTAATAGCAGTGGGAATAAATTGCTTATTTTACGAGGCCCAAGACCATCGACGACCTGGTGGTGCATCCGAACATAGATAATATTCTCTGAAAGGCTGTAGTCGGTGAGGATGAAAGATATTTTACCTCACTGGATAGGAAAATGGATATGTAAATGACTGATAGAGTGTGCACCTGGTTACAGTCTCTGGAGGTAATAACAGTGTTTACGACCTGTACTTCCAAAACACTGGCCCATTTATTTTCTCTATGCATTAAATTTCACAACGAAATTTGTGGAAAGAAAAAAAAATGCATATGGGAATCTTGGAAAAGGTCAAAACTGAAAAAAAAAGAAATACGGGAAAAACATAGGATAAGGAACTGTACTAAATCATTACTTCCATGAACTTGCACGAGGATGTACCCTAAGGCCTAACGATGTCGTCAAGAATGGAATTATTTGTTAGGTACAGGTATTTCCCCCCTTTCTTCATGCATTTATGGAAAGTATAAGCACCTGGTCAAATATACGGAAGTTATCGTAAAATCTTTGGTTAAAGCAACGAACAGTCAAAATTAAAATTGTGTAGGAAATCTGGTTAATGAATAAAAGCAACCTCGGATAACAATATTCTTTAATGAACTAAAGTTGGATGCAGCGGGAATACGGACATTAAGACTAATTTTACTTCGTATATCTCAAAACAAGTAAAGCCAATTTATCACTGAAAGTTTTGTGAGGGGGGGGGTATGCTTTGTTTTTATTTCTTATTTGCGATTAATGGGAACGTTTTTGTAAGTTTTTTTTTGGTAAGGGTGACTTTGTCTAATACACTCTTTGTACTGTCCAATGTCACGTAAGCATCCGAGTTCCTTCATAGCTCATTTTCACCTTAATACCTGTCATCACAGGACGCGTTACAGACACCTCGGGTAGACAACAATTATCCCATGAGAACAATCAATACACTTGCCCTCTTAAAGTACATGGTAAGATTTAATATTCATCCCTATAGCCTTTTTGAAGGTCATTTTACTGTGTATGCACGATCTTAACATATGATATATATATCGCCGATGATGAAAGCCATCCGAGGCAACTAATCTCTTGATCGTGTACACAGATCTCCTTTTTAAATCTACTTCGTATCAGCGAATATCGTTGAAATTTTCATCTGAATTTATATTGCCTTTAAGTAGTTTATTTGGGTAAACTATCCCTTATCCCTCAATAGATGTAAACAAGAATCGCAATTTGACACTGCTTTTTCCCCTCGTTTTAGCCCCTTCTATTCTTCTTTTGCTCCTTTTTTTTATCCCTCTCTCACTTCATCTCCCTCAAGTGTTTGTGTAGAAATGCCGTGTTACGTTTGTCTATGTAGACACACAACTTAGAGTGGTGCCTAAAAAGTAGTGAACCCCAACAAAAAATGAAAATACTTAAAATGTTCAAGTTCTGCCATGTTTTAGATATTTGATTACGAAGTCTCTGGTCTCGCCGAACATTGTAGTGTTGTCTACATTCAACACTCGGCATGAAGGAGTGCAGTTTATGGTGGGTTTTGCTTTTGAGCACAACTGTATATAAACTATTATCTTGTTTGTTAAATGATCCTTCAACATCCTCTTTTGTGAAAAATAAGCGAAACTTTAAAATGCCATAACTTTCTTTTTTTATCCGATTGTGATCACTTTTTTAGACGCTAGTTTGATTTTTCTCTATTTCTTCAAATCAACATTTTGCTGGGATGGACTTGACCTTTAAGACTCTTACCTGTCCTCCGTTGATGTCATGGTGCCAGTCGATAAGTGTTCGATCCAATGTCAGAGCGCCCTCCCCATTGGGCTGTACATCGAACCGACCAATCTCTACAAAATGCACTCTTTGCTCATCCATATCAGCCTGGGAGGAAACATTATCGGCTCGGGTGGCGCTCCCTGGTGGCACCGATGTCCCTCCTTGGCGCTGCCAGTGGATGATGCAGAAGTTGGCCGCCATCTCTCCATTTTCGTTGAATGTATGGTATGGAGAAAGATCCTTGGATCCAGAAAGCTTCGTGAAGTTGACCTGGTTGAGGTAATTGATGAGCTGCCAGGGTTCCAGGTCGTCAAGAATTGGACACCTGCCTTCCGCGAGTAGTCCTCCAGGGGCTGTGCATTCTTCTATGCTTCTTAGCGTGTAAGCGGCTGTGTAGACTGCCAAGTAGACGTGGTAAAGACTAAATGACCTGGAGTACCCTCGGACACTTTCTAGGTCCAGTAGATCGTGCGATGCACATTTGGCGGCAACTGTTTTATTCGGGTCCGATAAGCTGCAGTGGAAGTTCGTCTCCCAGATCTCTCTCAGCCATGTATCATTCTGGAATCTAGGATCTGTAGGGTTCAGAGAAGCCAGGTACGGGACAAAACCTGGTATTTCATGGGTTTGGAGGACCACGCCCAACACATTGCCAAGGATGCCATAATTTTTACTTGATATCGCTGTTGAAGTTGCCCAAACATCGCTTGCAATCCATGTGAACTCTGAAATGAAACAAAGAAAACAAGGAAATTGTTTAATGATATGTCTATATCCGTTTACGCAACCTGATGGTATGCCTTTGCTTGAAGTATTAAAGAAAAGGCATTATCATTCATGTATAATCAGTATTTTATCGCATTGCAAAATAATATCCTGACAATCATAGTGTACGAATTGGAATATGAAAATAAATCCATTCATCTGAATAAGTGTTTAAAACAAACGAAAAAAGGGGAAAGAAATATAGTTTGTGATTATGAAGATAATGGGGTTAAACAAATCAGTGGGTGGATGGGGGGGGAAGGCTCGTCGATAATGCCAAGTGACCTAAATCTCTCGTTAAACATGACGAATTTCAATATTTTTCGCCTAATAATATTTTCATGATCATGTTAATTAGAGCAGGTGGATAAAAAAGAGAGCATCACGAAGATTGATAACCTCGTCGCAATACCAAGTGTGCCTCCGCATACGATCTTCGAATTTAGGCCAGTCGCCATAATCAAATTAAAAATTCAACATTGGCGATTGATCGGATAAGAAACCTATGCTATGAGGAGGTTTTTTTTTTTGAGGAGCGCTCATGATCCATTTCAAACATACATATTCTGCTTATTCCAAGAAACAACATAATTTCAACCATGCAGTGCAAAACTGAAATATTGCTGAGATTTACATGTATCCCTACGTTTTGGTGGGTAGAAAGCTATGTGGTTGACTCTACAAGACACAAGTCATTGTAGAAATGAACAAGCGCAGTTCAGTTATATCGGATATTTAGATACGTACGTATTGTCCATGAAAAAAATATATGTATGAACTGAAATAATATGCACTTAGCGTGTCGAACCCTGGGTATGTCGTGTTGCTGCTGGCCATGGGCTTTTATCATGATTGTCATCTTGAAGGGATTTTACTCCAAACTGAAATATCAATTACCGTATTACGAAAATATATGATATATTTTTGGCAGTAGAATACTTATAAATGTTATCGCAATGGATTTGACGGCTTTTATAGAGTGACATTGCGTGATACACCGTATCGCTTTACTTTTGAGTCCGCCATGAACAGTCATCACCATTGTGATGTTGCTCAGACATTTGCTCCGGCGACAATTATTCCGGGCTTTATTTCGTCTGATGGGGTGTTGCAAGAAACTTGCGATCAATTGCAAATCTATTTTTGGTCCCTAAATCTATCATATGTCTTGTATTTAATGGCAAATTTAATTGATTGCTAATCCACTTTTCCTTGAAACAAGAAGTTTAATCTGATTTGCTACAGCTAACGTTGATCTATCAGTTGCAAAATTGGAACAGAATATTTTCAATTGATCGCAATTATTTTCTTGCTACAAATGCCATGGAACTATCAGATCTCGGTCAACATTAATGTTCTCTGCAGTCCTAAGATGTTTTGTTAATAATAAACAATTTGCTTCCATATAGTGACAAAAAAATGGAAACCTATATCGAATAACTTTCTTTCAAAAAATAATTCACCCTGATCTGTAAATGTACATGTACATCTCTAGTTCAATTTATTCAGCTTCCTTATTCTTCAAAATTTATTCTCAGAAAAAGAGATCAGAAATAAACACTTTTTTCAAATTATTTCACTGTCTTTTAGGCCCATCTCTTTAAACTTTGGGGCAACATTTCCACTCTTTGCTCAGAAAATAAAGATACACGTCAATTAGGCGAAAGGTATATCCTCTGCCATATTGTATGGTCTTTTATCTCTCTTTACTGATCAGGATTCCAGAACGGTGTGATTTTGTTGCTTCTAAGAAATAAGGGATTAACAAATTGTAAGTAATCTAGCTCAAAAAAAAAGAACAGGCAAGACATCTCCAACACTTTACCGCATGATCGAATATCAAGAGGTACATCAGATTGTCCAGCCGTATGGTTCGACGATTGACCACGTCATACAAAAAGGTTCTATGTCGATAGATTCCATATCGACGGCTTATATGTTCATAACAGATGCCATAATAATGGATTTAAAGATTAGATATTCATATTACTAAGGAACTGACATGTAATGGCATCCGTCATACCAAAGCTTGCTCCACCCACAATTCATTTTGCTTCAACAGGAAAAAAAAGGATATGGTAATCAAGACCTTTCCGAATAGGCCCAAACCGCAACGAATTCCTCTGATAAAATGATCGTGATAATTGGAAATGTACAAGGATTAGAGAGATATCATCAAAGATGACCCTGATAATCCGAACATCCAAGTAAAAGCACTCTCACTTTGAAAAAGGAGGCAAAATCGATGATCCTCAACTGATATATTTCCGTTGGCTTATACAGATTACCGATGGACAACAATTAATATTTGTTGATCTTGTTGTTTTTTAGAAAAAAATATTGGTTACCGCGAATACCTTTTAAAATTGCTTTATTACACAAAAGGTGAAGGATAAGGATAACTTTTGGGGAAGTTGGGGTCTGGTGGTTGACTTTCGGCTTTTCAATCTGAGAGACATTGGTTCGATTCCCAGCCATGGCGAGTTTTATTTCAGCATGAAATTTGCCCACCGTGTGCTGCACTCCACCCAAGAAATTCCGTGAATGATCGAGCGCCTATATGGGCAGCGTCGCTAAAGCCGGGGTTTATAATAGCCACGCTTTGTATCCTCAGGCAAAACGGCAATATAAATCCACCTATTATTTACATTATTATTATCCTTATTATGAACTTGCACAAGTTTCTGTTTTCAAGATTTAAACATAATTATGTAATGTAGAAGAAAGATTGGTCGTCTAAATCAGTAAGTCATGTAAGTTATGAACATATACGAAAATTTTGTTTCATTTTTACAATATAGCTTATTGTGCGTTTAATATTTTAAAAATTGAGCATTTTTGTACAAATTCACAGAATTATCATCTTGTCTTGCTACTTTTTGCAAGTAGTAAAGCCCAAAATGAATATCTCTTTTTTATTTTTTTTATTATTTTTTTTATGTAATTTATTACAGAAGTAGGCCTTCTGTAATAAATTAATCAACTTGACAAAATTGCAATAAGCAAAGTAATAAATGTGAACAATTTTTTTTCTGATTAACTCCTCAAAAGTAATTTAACGCAAAAAAAAACAATTGATAGAGTGTGGGAGTATAGCAATGAAGGTGTTCTAAGAGATGTTCTAAGAGAGTCAAATCATTTTCAGTGCAAAACTTAATCATCTCTTCAGAGAAGAAAAATATAGAAGATTATATATTACAGTGATCCTTATTGCGCGCTTCAATCTATTACCTAATCTACACTCCAAAAAAAAGTTTACCCAATTTTGGGTAAAATGGGAACACGCGTGTTTTTTGGGTAAAAATATTCAACATATTTTGTAAATTTTACGCAATGTGGCGTTGAGATTACCATTCAAACATGCATTTTGCCCAATAATGGGGAAAAAGTACCCAACATGCACGTTCCTTTTCTACCCAATATTTTTTTACTCTGTTTTTAGATATCAAGCAATAACTCCTACCTCATTTTTTTTGTTAACAGTGTACATCACATTGGGAAAAGCCATTCAAAAGCAATGAACTGTATTTATCAACGCCATACTAATTGTTTTTCTCACTTTCTTTTGAAAAAAATACATCGAATAATTATGTAGAACCCATTATATTAATCAATTCGTAATTAGTGTTGCATCGACAAAAATCGTTTCTTGGTCAGGATAAAGCAAGAAAATAAATCAAAGTCCTTATCCTCGATGCGAATGGTTGTCATATCAATTATACGCCTATTCAATAATCGCTTGTATCATTTTTATGTACCCAACCGTGAAAACGGTGCCATTAAATCCCTCCTCCATACGACAACACTACGGCGATTTCATGCCTGATCGCTATCGCAATATTTGCAATTCGTAAGAACATCTCGAGTAATGGGTAACAGTTCCAATTTGCCATATGAAAGTGGAGCCTGCATGTATTATTGCACCCGCTGTCAATACAATCACAATGCTTTATCAAGATTTTATGGGTTTTCGGTGACACGGGGACAGTTTACTCATCTATTATACAGAGAAGGGGATTGATGACTCTTGGCAAGCTATAGAGGGACACAAAGAGTACATTGCTTCGTTATCTTCTCTTGATATGAATTGAGTACGAGTAGTCCGTGCCATTCGTTCCTTGCCTTCTGATCCTAGGGAGTGATTGTTTTTTTTTTCGTCAAAATAGAATTATCAACGACAAGGGACATTTAAAACCAGCGAAGATCCCCGATGGTGCTATGACGACTACTTCTTCTTTTTTTTTAACAACAATAGTAATGATAATTTCTATTGCATTGTGCTGTATTCCATTCCCCTTCTAGTCATTTCTACTCCATTGGTGCGAGGAGGTTGGCAAGTAAAGTTCGAGAGACCAACGATCTGAAAACTTTATCCCCATGGATATAGACTCGGACAGATGTCTAATGCTTTTAGAAGGATGTATCACCAGCTGTTAATGATTACCGAGTTCGTGAAATAAGCCTGCAATAAAGGAAGTGACTCCAAAATCACAATCATGATAATCATAGCCTTTTCTGACTGAACGCTGATAAAAATCGATTTTGATCGATAGGAAATTTCAGTGCGCAGAAAAGGAATGTTCTATAGTAGGCATATTGTGGGTGCGTCGTGGTCTTGTGGTTAAGACTCGTCTTTCAATCTGAAGGACGTGGGTTCGATTCCAAGCCATGGCGTGTTTTCTTTCAGCAAGAAATTAACCCACATTGTGCGGCACTCAACCCAGGTGAGGTAAATAGGTACCGGTACATGTAGGAAGTAATGCCTAAGAAAGCTGTGCGCATTGGAATTGGTAGACAAGCTTAACCTATAGCAAGGTGGATACGTGCGCTATACAAAACCTATGTTATTGCGCCTTGGTACCTCCACCTCTTACTATCTATGTTACCATCCCCACCATCATCACATATTCACGCCCGACAGGTGGTGAAGCTATAATCATCTCAGATCTCTATTTTAGTTGCTAAAGATTTATCAACGATCCCCTGTTCATTTAACGTTGTAAAAAATAATACAGAATGTATATTTGGCTTTGCCTGAGGAAGTGTTTTATTCTTGTCACACGATATTTGTCAAGATATTGTTTTGTGGGTATGATCGTTTTTAGAAACATCATCACATTTCCGTTGTGTAAAAATAATGACTGCCCTCGCCTAAGAAGTTATTCTCTGTTGAGTTTAGATTCAATTTATGTCATGTTTGTGAGAGAAGAAAATGAACAAGACCATGACGACTTTTCAGAAATTCCAAGTGGATGAATAATATGACATGGGCTTTCTAGTCCCTGTTTAGTAGTTGTAAATGTAAAATTAAGAATAATAATGACCGCCATGAACAGCTGATGAGGATGGCATAGTTTTTAAACAGTCCTGACCGCTCCATCGTATTCAGCTCTACTCGTCACATGAATGCAGTCATCACGTGTGACCATTGTATACAATGAAGTCCAATCAACTGGTTTCCCTCTCACCCGACTAGTCCCAATGGTATGACATAATGGATGCAACCCCCCCCCTCTTCCCTCCTTGATTGTTGACAGGAAATTTCATTCCTTGTTTTTGTTTAATTATTTATTACTGGCAAGCAAAGTAACCTTAATTCAAAGCAAGTTCAAATTTGTAATGATACAAAATTGATTGTCGAAGCAGACTATTGCATGAGGAAATTATATCAGACTCGGTCCAATCGTTAGAGAGTACTTGAGGCTCGGGAGGCTCACAGTGCGGCACCGTATACATGGTATATCTATGTCTTTCGTGAAATCATCCTGTCAGCTTTATCAGTAAAAAAAAAGCAAAACATTCCCTGTAAATCATTCTGATCAATAAAATGCAATCGAGATTGTTTTCAAGATATTCTTGGAAAGTATACCCTCCAGTGCAACTATCGATTTAATCCATTACACATGAAACCTGAATAATTAAAGGTCAAGTCCAATTCAGAAAAATGTTGATTTGAATCAGTAGAGAAAAGCCAGACAAGGCAGCATAATGATGGAAATGCATCAAAATCAGATGTAAACTAAGAAAGTAATGGCATTTTAAAGTTTCGCTTATTTTTTACAAAATAATTATTTTGTCACATGCAAACGAGAGAATTGATGATGTCCCTCGCCATTTTTTATTATACAATATGTCAATTTGTTTTTATATAGCATTGACAATAAGGACCAACTTAACTGAACCATGAAATGTGGAACAATGGTAATTCCACATGTTCACGGAAAAATAAAACTTTGTTTCACAGGACAGTGAGACAGTAAAGAGAAAATTAGGATATTTCATATAATAAAATACAAAAGAAATAGTGAGTGAGTGATGTCCTCACTCCCCTCATTTGCATACCGACCAGGATGTGCATATAACTGTTTTGTGAAATTAAGCGAAACTTAAAAACTTCATAACTTGTTTTTATTTTATACCCGATTTTGATGAAATTGTTATGCTTTCTATCTTTTTTTAACCAACTTTTTTTTGTTGGGATAGACTTGTCCTTTAAGTTACTACACAGCATGCTCGTGCTCTATTTGAATTTAGACATTCAAATGTGATGGGGTGGCAGCGAATGATGGTGATCATCGATACTTCATGAGCAGGAAAGGGTGAGATCAAGAACGAACAAAAAAATATAACAAACTGCATTGATCAAACCACATTCACGAAACCAATGCTGGGTAATCATCAATAGAAACCAAAGTAGAGGAGCATGAATGAATCATCTGGAATTGAACTTTGTTTCGCTAAAGTTTTCCATCTATACTTGTCAGAGACAATCGAGTTTCCAAGATGAAAACAATTTGGGTAGATTTTTCCTCTTTCTCCATTTCATCTCTGACGTCTGCGACATCGAAGGTATACGCGATCTTGATTGAACAGCGCCAGAATTGAATTGATATTCTCTGTTTCAAGAGGTAAGGGATTGGGCTGCCCATCCAGGACTTGAAATGGATATGAGGGGGATTTTTATCTGTGCCCATTACAATGGAAGGGATACTTCTGAAGAGTAGTTTAGGAAAACAAGGATGATGGTGACATTGCAATCCATCACAAAGTTGACAAAATGCCCAAAACAATTACATATTCATGGTAAACCGATTGTGTTCTTGTTTTAATGTTACTTAGGTGAAAACGTGTAAGCGTACAACTTAAATTTGTCTCCTGAAAAAAAAATGACAAGCAAACAATTATTTTAATCAATAAAAACAAAAAAGGATTTCTTTTCATTGGGGTATCCACCAAGTTATGGCCTGTGAAATTATTTATGTATCAAGTTTTTTGGGTATACTATTTGTATAGTTTAAATTCCCATCCAATCACCTTTCTCGTACATGTAACCATTGAGTCTTCTACCCTCTTTTCCTCTAAATTCACGGTAAATATGCATTTGGGTAATTCCATGAAATAACCCTTTTTTATGCCCGACCACCATTTTTCTCAGGTTTTACTTCACTTCATAAACAAACCAAGACATGGTCATTTGGGACCATTACAGACTGTCAAAAGAACAAGAAATCTGAGACAGAAAATTTCATGAAGGTCCCACATAATTATAGGTGTCGGACGAACATTATGGAATTGCGCATTTGTTTAATTGTGTTATTATCAATCGGACTGTTCGTATATGTCTTAAGCCCCAGTCACATATAAACACGGATCCTCACGGATCAACACGGCAATGCCGGCATGATCCGGGGAGGTCCGGGATATTTTTGCTCCGGATGACTGTAAACACGGCAGCTTCACACGGATCTACACGGACCATGCCGGCGGAGCACGTCGTCAACACGGACCGACACGTCAGCAACACGGACCTACACGTCAGCTACACGGACCAACACGTCAGCAACACGGACCAACACGTCAGCTACAAGGACCAACACAGACCAACACGTCAGCTACACGGACCAACACGTCAGCTACACGGACCAACACGTCAGCAACACGGACCAACACGTCAGCTACAAGGACCAACACGTCAGCTACACGGACCAACACGTCAGCTCAAGGACCAACACGGCAGCTATATTGACCAGCACGGCAAATGAAAATCTGTTCAAAACAATGAGCTGATATTTATTTAATTATTTATATATTTATCTATTTATACATTTTTTTCTCATCCTTGTCGCAACATTATCATGTTGTGTTTAAAAAAGATATAAAAACTTCCTTAACCAGTAAAAGCACTGTTTTGTATACAACAAAGTTTACTGTTTTAACAGTAGTTGTTAAGTACTTTAAATCTTGAACGACAAGTGTAATTTCGATTTGATTCCATATCACTTCATTAAAATCACAAAAAAGGAAAGAAATTTACAAAGTCAATAGAAAACATAACAATTAAGATAGGCCCAGGTCATAACGCATAACTGTCGATGCAGGGCAGTAGTATATAACTTAATGTACAATTTCGATGTAACAGGTACATAACATATACATATAATTTTGTTTTTAATGAAATGTGAAATAATAATAACAAACAAAGTTGGGGTAAATATTAGAAAAAAAGAGAAAAAGAAATATTCATACATGCACTAAGTTTACAAATATTAGGTTGGGGCCAATCTCCAAAGCGTAAGAAAATATCCTGAATCATTTAATCATCCATTTAAATAAATTAAAGCCCCTTTTATCATCCGGGTATTCCGTGTTGGCTCCGGGAGCATATCAAACAGGATCCCTATTGCTACCTTGCCTATCCTTGTAGACTCCGTACTTTTCAGTACATATCCGTGTTAATAACCAGTTAACTCCGTACTCACTCCGGGAATGCTAGGAAAATACAAATTTGGCACCCCGATCATCACGGACTGAGATCCGTGATGATCCTTGTTGCATCCGTGAAGGTGTAAAAGGGGCTTTAACAACTACTGAAAAGTTCATGAAGTAAATAGCGTTGTAATGATTTGATGGGAAAAAAGAACATGGACTGCCAAGGATACTCCAGGCAGCCACACTGACCTACACAGCAGCTACATGGACCTACACGGCAGCTACACGGACCTACACGGCAGCCACACGGACCATCCCGGATGGCTTTGCCAACCCGGCAATCCACGGATGACGCCGGATGTTTTTGACAGTCAAAAACTGCCGTGTTGGCCTCCCGTACGTTCAAGGACCAACACGGACCACCCCGGACTTCCAAGGGTGCCCAAGGCGCCAACACGGATCTCTCCCCGGACCCACCCCGGATCAGATCCGGGATGGTCCGGGGTCTATATGTGACTGGGGCTTTATGAAGTGCGCAAATATAAAGTATAACAACGGTAAAACTAGAAACTGACTCCCAATAATTTGGTCCCTTGATGTTTGAAACATTTTATATCATTGTTGTTTATTCCGCAGTGTTTGTGGACTCCTTTCATACATATAGCCATCTTTGCGATGAGAGCCTGCTTTATATGCAGTATTAAGTTATTAAGTATTCATATGTTGGAGACTTCTATATTTGAGGACGTCGTACTGCTCTATCTGACCCCTGCACAGTTTGAGGGCTCTATTCTTATGAATATCTGTTGTATTCCAAGTGTGCATCCTTGACCAGGGACTATGCTCCCTTCAGGCAACATCCATTTTTAAAATTAATTGGAGAGTAAGGATTGGGCATGATATCTCTTGTTGAGTTTTCTGGTATAATTGTTCATATGTACTCTTGAATCAGTCTATATGAAATTCAATGTGTATGATTTGCAAATAACGTTGCAACATAAAGTTAAACATTCACTCTAAATGGATTCTAAAATAATAAGGGAAAATTATAAATGGCACGCAAGCACACCCACTTCATATACCGACACAAAAATCCATGCTCATTTACCTACACATGCTTTGTAATTGCCATGCATATTTTTTTTCAAAATATAAAATATTGGGTTGCTCCAAATAGCGATTCTTTAATAATGGTTCTTCACGATGAACGTTCCCATTTCCATAACACAATCCCGTAGTCTGGTTTGATAGATATTATAAACGTGCAAGACTGAAGAAGCTAGACTCATCAAAACATACATTATGATAGAAAATACCAATTTTTAATAATTTTACCTGTATCTTCTATCCTATTGTCTAGACTGGTATTCCAAAATCTAATTTATCATTTGCATGTAGCATCTCTGCTGCCTGTTGTTCGTTTTACTCTATTTAATATTTTAGAAATGAAAATGTCTGGTGAGGTTAAGAGGATTACCTTTTATCCGTAAGATGGAATGGTTCTATATCTCTCAATTTCCCGGTCAAGTTATCAAATTTTGATATCATAGTTTAAAATAAATCTCCAAGAGAGCCAAAATGCTGAAGAAAATCTAATAGTGAACATCGAACGTGGAAAAAAAAATCGATTGTCGCATTATTGTCAGCAGACAGTGATTTGCATAGGCAGTGACTATGATGCCGATTTCAATTTAAGGGAAAATGGAGAAAAGTAATTTAACATCCATTTAAGCATTGTGTAGCGTTGTTGCCCAGTGGATTAGTCTTCGGACTTTGAAACAGACGGTCGAGGGTTTGAATCCCAGCCATGGCGTAATTTCCTACGGCAAGAAATTCATCCACATTGTGCTACACTCGACCCAGGTGAGGTTAATGGGTACCTGGCAGGAATTTATTCCTTGAAATGCCATCGCGCTGTAAAAGGCTGCGAGGCTAAAGCCAGGGTAATGATATCAAATTAAGCGCATAGGGACGCATTTTGGCAGTGATATGCGCTATATAAGCATGTTGGTATTATTATTATAATTGAATATTATATAATATTATCCTGTTTGGTTAATCGGTTGTTAAGCCGACGGTACGTTAAATATTTGTACATCGGGTTGTCAATAGTTAGCAAATATTCTCAATGGATTATTCCTATAGAGATGATTATTTCCAAAAACAGCAATAAATTCACTAACCACATCTGGTATTTTGCCAATATTTGCTTCTCTTCTGTTTAATCAATTTCCCTACATTGTTTGGGGTTTTATTATTGTTACCATTGTTACGATTGTATATGAATTATTTCTATGTGACTTGCGCCAGTCAATGGCCTCCTCATGATTAGATAATACATGGTAGGTATACGCGGTAAAAAATCCTACATTGGACACCGCAAGACACCCCATCCACGGAAGTGGAAGCCGATCATGATGTAAACCAAATTAACATCATGCGACTTCCAGTGTATTGGCTTTATGCATCATAGAACATCAGATGAGCCTGGTGAATCATTACGTCGTACACACCACGTCAATTTTTAATTATGCCCACGTGATAAATCGTTAGTCCCCCAACCCTCTCCTCTAATCCCCCTTTCAATTTCGATAGAGTTGCCAGGCTATTTCACAATTAAGAGCTGGCACTTTTCATTTGACAACTTAATACCATGTACTGCATCAGATTCGTTCGGTCTCGGCCGGTGTTCTGGATTTGAAATCCAAACTCTTGTTTTTGAATTTATAGGTATCCATAAGTTCCGATGATACACGCCATCGAACTATATCACGCGAAAGGCACGAAGAGTAATGAGAAGATAATTGAGATAATTGACGTAGCAGACCTCTTTGCATGAACACTAAGTGCCAACTTGAGAATATACACAAGTTTCACTTTTCTTCACTCCTTAAACATGTTAAATGAAATGCTATCTATAACCGTAATATTCCGGATGGTTACCTTCTCTGTCTGAGCGATGAATTGTTCCCTTTAAAGACCCCATTATATGAGTTAAGTTCACAAATATTTCATTTGTCAATCATATACTACTATGCCTCTCTAAAAAAAGAAATTATGTCTCCTCTGAGAGAGCACTTTTACTTTAAACAATCATTAAAATCGAAATTCACTGCCAGAACAAGGAATGATGAAATGCGAATGTGCATTCTTTAACAGTCACATTTGTGTTTCGTTTATCTATCCTGTCCGTGCGTTTTAATTTGTTTTAGGTAACTTGTGAGAGTTGCATTAAAATGACCAGCCAATTTGTTTTTTTATTTGCGTGCTGTATCAAAATGGCTTAAGTAGTTAAATTATATTAAAACTATCGTTACTATAATGGAATGATATTCAAATCAAATATGAAGCTCGTTAGTGTTATATATATGTTGTTAATAAAGGATTGTGCACAATATTATCTTACATCTGTTTTCCTTTGTTTCTGTGCTGAAGAACATTTTTGGTGGCTTGTCTCTTTTTTATGTAAATTTCAGCCTTAGTCACATAATCTGATTTAATGATTCATTATTACTTGAGATTTTATTTCCGGTCAGATCTAGGACAAGGGCGGTGTATCAGAACATTATGCATCGTTATCTCCTTTGAAGATTCTTGGACTCCTTTGAACTTTCACAAGGGCCCCGTTTTATGAAAGTTACTATATTATGATGAATTTGCCATCCAATAATGGTTACTAGTACCATGGTAACAATGATCAACAGCCAATCAAAATCAAGGATTCCATGAGAGATACCAGTGCGTGGCAAAGTTACCATAATGGTAACTTTTATGCAATGTCGGGACCCGGATGATGTGATGTTAGTGTAATACATTCAGTGTATTCCTTGTGCAAACACATAAAAAGAAAAAAACAACATCTCTTTGACATTTGACGGAGAATCACCCTTACCTGTTGGTCTTCATGAAAGCGACCCCCCCCCCAAAAAAAAGGGAAGACAGAGGAACACATGGATGGAGATGTGGCTAATATCAATCGACATACAACGAAGTTATAGACATGACGAGTTTTACTTTTATTAATTTGAATGCAATATCTCCCGAATGTATCTTCTGTTCATAAATACCTTTTCTTTAGAAAAATTGTAATTACTTGCCATTGAATTAATATTTCAAAATGGATGCATATACACTGTTATACGAAATACAGTATTTTACATCATCGTTAATAACCTTGAATAAATTAAACAGTATAATATTGCATATTGAGAAGCAGCTTGCATTATGATGTCACAATTAAAAATGTTACAAATAAAAAACAAATCAATGATTGATTTTCGTCAAACCTTCACCCAAATTCTATCTTACTGTACATGTATTGTTTTGTTTGTTTTTTTATCAAACCAACTTATCGTCAGAGTGAACATCCCTTTAAGGAATTATTCCTTTAGTAATAATTGAGAGAACCATTTGCCTAAGATATAAACAAAGGCATAATTCCCTTCCATATCATTTTGTGTATGTTGGTTGCTTGAAAAGTAACTTTTTTAATTTAATCACGTAAACATTTAAGGAGAATCGTTGATTTCGGTTTTCATAAAATTTCCATGTGACGTATTGCAATGCATTGAGCTATTTGTTTAAAGCTTTGTGTATTTATGATATGTAAATTCAACTTTCAAGGGCACAGACAGATAGAAATACCAGATAAATGTGGTTAAATAGGTTATGAATCACAAAATATGAACTGTAAAATAAGGGAATTTAAGGCGCTGTCACACCTTGGCGTTTTAGACAGCGTTTGCCCGACGTATCAAGGCACTTTTCCTCTAAAACGTCGGCATACGCTGAACTTTGTTGTTGTTTTTTTCAACTCTGGGCGTATACTTAGCGTATTCATAACGAGTTGGACGTACACATAACGTATTAGTAACTTATATCGAACGCTTCGTTAACTTATAAGTAACGTATTCCAACGAATGGTTAGCGTATTGCTGGCGTACACAACTTATGCCCTACGATAGCCTAACTTAAGGCGCTGTCACACGTTGGCGTTTTAGACAGCGTATGCCCGACGTATGAGGAATTTGGCGAATACGCTGGCGTACGTCGAATACGTTACGGGTAAGTTTTGCATACGTTGAGAGTACGCTAAAACACGCTGGTATACGTCGTCATACGGCGAGGTCGTCGAAAAATTTTGTGCATGCACAAAATTTTTCGACGTATACCAGCGTATGGCTCATACGTCCCGCATACGCGGGCCATAAGTTGTAGGCAAGTTACGCGATCGTTGATACACGTTGACACACGTTACTCGTAAGTTACTCATAAGTCGATGTACGTCGAGATGATGTCCAGCGTACCCTAAAACTTACTTCTAACCTATGAGTAACGTGCTTTGAACGTATGTGTAACTTAACTCCAACGTATATTGACGTATGAAGACGTGCTCCGGATGACTACAAAACTTACTGAACATGTTTATAACTTACAGCTACCGTATAATGGCGTATTGACAACGTTTATAGGAATTGGTATACAAAGGTGGGGTTCACAGGAGTTTTCTTCGGCATGGCGGTGGTGTTGATACGGTGATGTATCGTGCGGTTATGATTTGAATAGTCGAGGGCAGCCTTTTTATAGGCTATGACACGTGTTCGTCAGCGACACGCTGCCGCGCGCTATGCGTAAGTTAGGCTATCGTAGGGCATAAGTTGTGTACGCCAGCAATACGCTAAGTATTCGTTGGAATACGTTACTTATAAGTTAACGAAGCGTTCGATATAAGTTACTAATACGTTATGTATACGTCCAACTCGTTATGAATACGCTAAGTATACGCCCAGAGTTGAAAAAAAAATCAAAGTTCAGCGTATGCCGACGTTTTAGAGAAATTTTGATACGTCGGGCATACGCTGTCTAAAACGCCAAAGTGTGACACCACCTTTACGCATAGCGCGCGGCAGCGTATCGCTGACGAACACGTTCGTAGCCTAAAAAATGCTGCCGCTCGACTATTCAAATCATAACCGCACGATACATCACCGTATCAACACCACCGCCATGCCGAAGAAAACTCCTGTGAACCCCACCTTTATATACCAATTCCTATAAACGTTGTCAATACGCCATTACAGTATCAGGTACCTGTAAGTTATAAACACGTTCAGTATTGTTTTGTGGTCGTCCGAGCACGTTTTCATGCGTCAATATACGTTGGAGTTAAATCCTATGAGCCCTTGTGAGTTACACATACGTTCAAAGCACGTTATAGGTTAGAAGTAAGTTTTAGGGTACGCTGGACATTATCTCGACGTACATCGACTTATGAGTAACTTACGAGTAACGCGTGTCAACGTGTATCAACGATCGCGTAACTTGCCTACAACTTATGACCCGCGTATGCGAGACGTATGAGCCATACGCTGGCATACGTCGAAAAATTTTGTGCTTGCACAAAATTTTTCGACGACCTCGCCGTATGACGGCGTATACCAGCGTGTTTTAGCGTACTCTCAACGTATGCAAAACTTACCCGTAACGTATTCGACGTACGCCAGCGTATTCGCCAAATTCCTCATACGTCGGGCATACGCTGTCTAAAACGCCAAGGTGTGACAGCGCCTTTAGGGAGTGCGCGTGTGTGATTTGATGTGAGAGTGTATAATAGATGTATTTTAGCCAAAACAACGAAAAAATATATTTGTTATCACCAAAGATTGATGAAAATGAAAACAATAAGCTATTACAGTTGGTCATTATACTTGTTCATGCATGGCCAATCATCCCTAATAAAATTTCCAGAGCCTCTGTATATAATGCATCATTTCTTCATGTGATCATTTGTGTTTGTCCATACTTGAAACCTTGGTTGATTATCTTCATTTGATTTTTTTTCATTTGATACATCAACAAAAGACTTTTCATGACCAACATTGTTTTGTAAGAAATTCGCTCTTATGCTGCCTTATGCTGTGATGTACATTAACTTGTTTCATTATGAAGAAAAAAATCTAAAATTGTTTTAGGAATCCAAATGTAGCCACCATCCAATTAATAATTAATAATATTTTTTTTTAATTTCGAAAGTAAACCAGAAATCTCAGACAATACTTATTCTTACAAAGATTTAGAATATCATGGATATATGTTTGCCATACTTTGTCAGACTCAATTACAACAACAGATAAATAACATATAACCACTGAAATGTAAGTCGTTGGAGACAATAAAACCACATTTTAAAGGATTTTAGAGGAACATATAGACGAAATCTCAACACTTTAAGGATATACCATGGTTTTCAGATCGAAATCGCAAAAAACCACACCACTTTGGGCGGATTCATTTGAAAGATATTGTATTCCGATACACAAGGACAGCAACATTCTCAGATGCAAGTTTTGGGGGTAAGGTTGTAAGCCAATTGGGTATCTTTGTCATTTTCCCCCGCGTTCATGGCGTTGGTCAGATCAGATCATTGAATAATAAATCGCCCTGCACTGGCAATAGCTGAGATGCTGACAAACCTATAGATCAAAAGCGACCAAGAACGTTGGGCACACCCTACGGACAATCACACTTGTTCCTGGAATAGTTAGGACTAAAAATCTATGCCTGTCCTTAGGTCACTCCCTGTCTGGCATGTCTGGGATTTGATTACCACTTTCCCACCGTTCCCTTTGCCGAGTCGACTATCTCCAATTTCACGGCACTTTGTTATTTCAAACAACGCTCACGCTTCTCATTATGTCAACATGTAATAGTAATGCGCTTTCTTGGAGAAAGAGTAATTCGAAATAGAACCAAATATTACTTTCCGAACAGGTAATAACTAGGATATGCATTGAAATAAAGTGAAATATGCATGGCAGGTTTTCACTCAGCTAGGCAATTGCATCTTCAAAAGAGATCTCAAACCAGATGCTTGATGATTATTTTAGCCTAATTCAATGCAAGATTTTTTTTTCAGAAAGAACCCCTTCAAAAACTGAATGCAGACTCTCGTTCACTTCCTGTCACCATGGTCACTTAATCTTCCAAACTTTACAATGCGAGATGATTTATTGATCTTCCCTTATCACATTTGAAATATAAACAGATTGCTAGAAGCGTCTTCCAAACCTTCAAATATAAACATTTGCGGTTTATTTCAAGACGAACAGCTCCTGCGATTCCATTTGACATTGGGATGTTTAGATTTCAGCGACATGAATGTTTCACCCTATCGATAGTGAATGTTATGACTAAACTCATTTGTGGTATCGCCTTCTCCCTCTAGAGACTATTGTAAAATAACATGTATCACAGACAATGTGGGCAAAGGAAGCATTTGATACATCTAAATGAAAATTCGTATTTATACAAGTCCATGAAAACTAGATCAGGTAATCCTTTTCCGGGGGAAATGCGCAAAGAAAATTAAACCACTATGAAAATAACGGAACGTGTTTATTTTCGTGGAAAGCAAATTAAACATCCGTTACCAAATACTAGTAAACGAAAAGTATGTGACTTTTTTTCTTATAAAATACACCATACGCAAATGGATTGACTACGACAGCAAATATTCTACTCCGATTCAAAATTTCTTGCCCTCGTTGGTCCATCATTTAGATGTAGTTTGTATTTAGTCTGCATGTTTTAAGAGGTATTTTTAAATGTTAATTCTCTGGGGGATCGAACTCCGAAATTTGAGCATCTGGTGCAACATGCTGTTAGAATTGGAAACAAACCGAAGAACCAGGTTTTGATAATTGTTGACACGACCTACTGTATAAATTCATGTTTATATAAAGCAAAATATTTGTTTCCATTTTCTGGTCCCGATGTTGATTATTAACCCTATGGCCCGTATTCTGAACTCGATTTTAAAATATGACGTGGATTTTTTTTTTTTTTTTGGTTATTATTTGAATTGAACTAATAATATTTATTGATGATATTTCTTGAGCTGTTATAGGATAATTTTTGTTGGACTATCACATTCTTGTCGAGTCAATTCTGGTATTATGAGGTCTAGATATAGAAACACACCAAAAATAGAACAATGATTAAAACACACGTATTTTATTTATTTATTTATTTATTCACACATATTTAAACAGGTTCACAAGTTCAGAGATAAAATTACTGTTTTGCATCTTGGTCCTGGTGTATAATATTACAGATACAAAAAAAATGATTGAAACAAAAAAATATCCTTAGTTTTTTATCTGTATATAATGATAATGATGAGGTGTTTTAAAAACCCAGTAGTTTTTTTTTATCATGATTACAGTACTACAGGCCAGCGGTCCTCAGTTCATTACCATTGTTGTGATTTTTTCAAGGCATATGAAACGGAAATTTTGTGGTTTTATATCTCGTTTATGTAAAACCTGGGTTTCTCCCAGTCTTTCCCTTTAACACCGACCGGAGAGTATAATCGAATCAGAAAGCGGCAGAAAACACCAAGAGCATTTTTCAGCACAAACGACAGTGTAAACATGGCAACAGCCTGGCAAATATGGCACGCCAGAAGAAACAATTTAGGGTCTTTACAAGTTGTATCAACACAAAATTCCAGCCTTGGTGTGCGTCAACCTGTTTTATTGAATAATTGCGTTTTATCACTATTCGCCCCCCCACCTCTCTCAATCTCTCTTGATGACTTTATAGTTATTTTGCCTCTTTTCCTACAGATATCTTTAGTTACCGTCTGTCCAGCATAATACAACGGTATTTCCACCACATTTATAATAAGTTGAAGCATTCCTATATCAACTTGGTGTTGCAACCATTTGAGGTGCAATTTATAAGCAGCAACTTAACATCTACCTTAGATTGTAATACTGGATGTGTTGAGTTTTACAGGAATGTCAATGCCGTTGTTATTTTATCGGACTTCTCAGTTAGGTCACCAGCCGTGAATGCTTTAAGAAGGCAATCGCTGCATAAACGATTTAACGTCCCCTCCGAGGAACATGGTAAGGAAGATTATTACCTTACTAATGTCGATAGAGTATAAACTTGGTTTTGATTTCTTGTGCACCATAATACAAAATCATTGCTAAACAAACTAAGCTATAAAGCACCTCTAACAATGTCTTGCTGGTATTAGCTGATATATATTTATCTATCTTTTTTAGCCCTTATCGAGTTATCAATTAAAATTCTGATAGTGGATTTTGTTGTTGTAAATGTGGCATCCTTGATTAGACAACTTACGATTCCAAATTCAAGAATGATTGACTAAAATTGAAACGGACAAGCATACAAAAAACAATTTTAATTTCTGTTGTTTTCTTGCATTTTTTCTTTTCTTTCTTTTGTTTTATATTTTCTTAAATAAACATTGATCATAAAGTCACATCCACCAATACATATTTACAGTATTTTAGTCTCCGTTACAACACAATTATGGAATAAATTCCGGTCAAAATGATTACTAATGGCAACGGCAAATTGATCACTAAAACGTGATGAGCGAGGTACTAACTTAAGTGATTATCGGGATTACAGCTCTATTGAGACCCGTTACATAAAACGATTTAAATCGAACACAAGTTTGAGTTTCTGTAAGATGCATTTTATTGCAAATCTTTCGGCAACGACGACCCGAATTTTTCGTATGCAAATTTTATGGCGCTTCTGTTTTCCTTTCGCACCTGCCTGGCCTCTATCGCGGCCAACGCTCTCGTAACCACAAGCCCCTATAGGGCCATTGACTTTTTAACATGTCAGCTTTCTATCTCTCTCTCTCTGCGTTGTGGTGGCAGTATTAATATTTCTTGAATTCGTCGCCATTTCTTGCTATCATCGTCCTCTTGCAAGCAACACTGGGCAATGCTAATCCCATAACCAAATTGTGCGATTGAGCATGGACCTACTTGTAGTAGGTCCATGGATTGAGTAAACAAATTTCAAATCTCTTAAGAAACAGAAGAGTAGATTAATAAACAAATAACTAATTTTGTTACCATGATTTGTTAATTAGAGGTAACATCTACCATATGTCCATGTTTTGGAAATAATATATTTTATATTTCATTTTGTGACTGGAAGTCCAAATGCAATGTAACGATTATGCTATTACGTGTATTTAAAATGCGCTTTTCCAATCAAGTGATACGGGACTATGATAGCCCACTTCATTTAAATCACACACAATTATTCCACAGAAAGTAAAAAAAAGTCTTAGATAAACATTATGAAATAACATTGTATCACCAGCAAATTTATCGTCAGATAAATGTTCATCTTTATAGTTTTATGGTATTTGTCGCCAGTGAATTTGTCTGCAGAATTGTCACGCTTGCGCAAGCTACAACAGACACAGTAGCAAGAACACAATTAGCTCACTGATTATTCTCTATTTACCAAATTGTATCCGACAACATTCATAGTTTGAAAAGACAAAGATGATGACCTACATATTAAACGATTAACGAGAATTATGATGTATAATTATTTGCATTTAGACACATCAGCTTGTTGTGTCGCCACCGGAAAGCACAATGACTCATCTCGCATCGTGATCTCAGAATAGTATTGTTATCGCAATACTTCATTATTTTGTTTATCATTTGCAGAGCAATTCGACACCATGATAGCCACGGTTTAGTACCTTGTGTATACAGCCTCCTACCAGAACTGCTCAAGGACCCATAAATCATAAATCAATCATAGACGCCCTTTGTAATGATACAGACAAACGTATTCCTTCATTAATGTATATAATACACGTCTTGCTTATGTAATACGCAATGAAATAATATGATTGCATTTTCTCTTTTAATAGTCTTACATGTATATGCCAGAACGATGATACTGAACATAATTATGAAGTTCATGTTTGGGGTACTCCTGGAATGGAAACATTAATTCAGATTTATGACGATATAACTGGAAATAAATCATACGATCGACCCAGCTACCAGAATGAACATCATCTACCATACCCCTCGGAGAAAATTACTCCATAAATCAGCTAAAATATTTTCAAACGAGCCATAAGTTGATGCAAAATTTCCCTCTACTCGCCCCCCTTTCCCCTTGCGCAGGTCGTCACTGAACACAAATTCGTACAACATAAACCACCAAAGAACATCGATTGACGAAAACAAAAATGTTCTTGTCTAATATTGCCTCTTAGTCATTATCTCGTATATTTATTTGGTAATGCTCTAAATTTAACCATGAGCGCCGAGATTCTTATTCTGGCGAGCATTTATTGTTGCATTTGGTTCAAGGGCGCCAGCAAATTGGAAATCCGATTTCAAACCAATTCTAGCTGATACCACTTTCATACTGACAGCCGAAGTGGAGTTACTCCGGAGTCCAAAAAGAGTTACTCCAATTTGGAGGGCGTTATGAAAATTATTGAAATCTGGATTCGAATCGGAGTACTCAACCCACTTCGAGAAGAGGGTGACAAACGGAATTAGTCCGTCCTGGAAGTGCGGTATCGGTTTTCTCGCGCGTAAATTCATTTCCGCATGGGGGAGATTCCGCGCGCCATTATGGCGCGAACTCGCTTGGAAACCACAGAAACGAATGCGGATACAGGGCTGCGGAGTTTGCCAGTTTAAAACGGGTCGATCCGCGTACCAACTCAACCCGGGGTTACTCCGGAGTAACTCCACTTCGCCTTCATTATAAAAACGGCCTGAGAGGAGCATATTGGAAATATTGATGTATCAAAGCGGTTGGTATGTTGAAAGATAAACAAGTTTCATGTTTTTCTGTTCAGTTTAATCAATCATTTGGTTTGTTTTTTACAAAGGGAGAAACAATTAAGTTCGTTGTTTATGTTGACTGGCACGGAAAAAGAACAATTTTGGGGGACTGAACATTGTATTGGTAATCTTTATTATAATATTTTCCAGCTTGGCGCTATCAAAACTATCACTGGCTCATCATCACACACGCGGTTACTTCCCAAAACATATGGCATGTATGAACAATTTCCTTTTCCGTTCACTTCACATTTTGCCTTCTTGAGGATGATGAAGAGCGGGATTGACTTTCCACCCCATCAAGAGGTAAAAAAGGAAAAGTAGAAACAAGATCATTTGTCGGGGAGAGCAAGATTGTAAAAAAAATATATCAATAAATCATAATTTTGTAGTATGTCCTTTTCCACTTTCTTACGTTGATTTTTTTTCCCACACATATAGTTACATGTACCGTGTGTTTATCATCTAGGTTCTATCCCTCCACTTTTAAATTGTATCATTATTGGCTTAATAAAAATATGAGAAGAGAAGCCAGTTGACATCGGGATTCCTCTGAAGAGATGAAGAAGTGTAGTAATTCATGTTGATTTTAGTACAGCCCCACACAAGACTAAAGCAACACTAGGATATAGGTCATTTCTGATGTCAGCCCCACGACTATGGAACAAACTTCCCCTCAACATTAGGAATTCAACAAATTTACATAATTTCAAATTAAACTAAAAACCTATCTATTCCTGTAGTATGTACAGCACCTAGGAAGGTCTTGCAGCGCAATAGAATATAATGAAATAGTTTTTGCGCTATATAAATGCATATTATGTATTTATTTTACAATGTGAAGTCTTGTACTATTTTTTGCAATCGTCCTGAATTTACGCAGAACTGAAATAATATCTAATTTGTTTCCCCACTGGCTTTCAAAGTATTCGTTTTGACCCATCCACCCCCTCCTAACCCTCATCATACAAGCACTCTGAAGACTTCCCCCTAGCATTATACTCACTTCAGCAACTTTAGCAGTGCGATGCATTGTTTGTTTTTAATTCTATTCTTTGAAGTACGTTCACGACCTTGCATTTCAAGGCATGTACTTCAGGTTTGCCCTCAAGCAAGAAGAATTGTAGGTATAACCATGGTATAACGTTTACATGTTTTCTTTTAGGGAACTAAAAATTGATTCAATAGACAGCATAATGACACAAGACCTAACATTGTCCATAAAACCGATTGATTTACCAATGAAATAGAGAAATTATAGCATTGGTAATGAGTTCCTTTCATAATTTTTACTATGAGCCCCCAAATAGTAAAATTTCCCTTTTGTATTTTCATCTCTATTAGAATATGCATGCAAAAAGGGGAAAAACCACCACAACAACAATGTACTGACATTAAATGGCTATTTCCATTAAATTGTTAGTAGTGAAAGGCAAAAAAAGTGAAAGAATTTTTCGAGAAACATACCACTGTCCATCGATAGTAAAGAAGCCCTTCACCCTCTCACCACATGAAAAAAAAATCATCAATGGATTCTTCAGCTACGTAAGTCGATTGGACTCGAACACATGTCAGCAGGGTTAAGAGTCTGATCGTTCACGCCTGTATTGCCTCGGGTGATACAAGAGTAGACGCCACATTATGGCAAATTGTTGCCAGCAAGGAACGAATGGAATTACAGCCTGTGTATTTGATATACGTAACTGAAACTACTATTTGTACCATGTACAGTATATAAAAAAGAAGAGGTAACTCTCTACTGTTTTCAAAGAATATAAATATATATGATGCAACTGAAATAAGAATTAAATTAATTATTCCAAATACTCCAAGCCCCTGATAAAGCTCTTGTCTAGAGGACAAACACTAACTATTCTATAACCAAAGGGTATGTTCTTATTTTCTTTTGGTGAAAAACTGTAAAACAACAGTGTGGAAAAAATGAAATAGAAATGGTCTGCACTTCGATTGGGACTTACATTTTCTTTCAACCCTTTTTTTCTCTTCACTGACATCATGCGTGTGTGGGGGTGTGCGTGAAGGTGCGTGTGTATGTTTGAGAATGACCCAATCCTAAAATTTAGAATTTGTCATAACCTTTCCTTCATAAAGTAAATATTGCGCTTTTTGAAGTGGTTATTCTCTTCAGTTTCAGTTATCAGGACTTTCAGTTTTTGTCGTTAAAAGCATTTAGTCATTATCAGCCGTACTTTCGCGTTGACCACATAAGTGGTCAAAGAGTTTAGATTGATCCGATCAACCTCAACTTTATGAAAATCCATCAATGTCATAATTTTTCCTACAGGAATTTTGCACAATTACTTATGGTAAACAAATAGGGACACACTGATTGCATAAATATATATATCGTATCTAGAAATCATCTTGAACATCATGCATTTTAGAAGGTGGCGTTGTTGGCTTTCCATAGTTGTAGTTGACAGGATCAATTGCTACTCTTTGTAACAGGGACGCATGTTGGCCTTGCTTGTACTGGAGTACATCTACTAGTATTTTAATGAATGTAGATACTCTGAAGTTTAATCATGGGGTCTTTGCCGTACATTTACGTCTTATGACTGGAAGAAACATTGCCATGGGCTGGTATGTATATAATCTCTACTTTAAGGTTACAGTCCTACAGATGTGCCTGACTTCTGTTCCATCTTGTATTTCACTGGAGCAAACTTTTTGGGGCGAGTAAAATCCATGTCTGGGTTACAATTCAATAAACTTCGACACCTAATCGATCTTCTACTTATCATCGTTGAGGAGGGTAAGTCCGCACAGAAGTGGGTCTCGAAACTCTTTTCTGAGACCACTTTTAGGGTCGTCATGTTACCGATAACCCATTTAAGAGACTGAGTGCGTGTATAATGTAACCATCTCGTGGTGAGGAGTTTAAGTATAGGTACCTACGGAGAGGGGTGGAGTTCAACATCTACAGGTGCACTTATTCACATTGAGTTTCATGCTGCTTCCACTTTCCTTTTATATTTCTATATTGTATTGCGAACCAACGTGATAATTGACCTTGCTCTTTGGAAACAAACAAAAAAGTGGATTGAATAAATCGTGTCAAGTCGGACGTGACACACGTCGAGCAATTATTCAGGTATACCAACAGAAAAGAGAAGTAAATTCACCTGCCAGTGTTGACACCATCGAAAAGCGTAGCAACTGGGGTCATATTCCGCCCTTTAGATAGATGTACAGCGACCTCTTATACATGTGTACATGTATATAAGCGAACAAAATTTAAAGGAAGGTTGCATTCTGTTTTTGAAATGCTTAATTCATGGAAGTAGCCAAAAAAGGTTTGCTCCGTCGCTATGCTCCCTCGTGCATAATTTTAGACCTATTGTGGGTCCATATGTCATTTCTCACTAGATAAATATACAAACATGTACATACAAAAAAAAAAAAAATGTTGGGTCATTACGCTGCTGCTTCAAATCAAAAAGTGTGTGATGTCAAAATTTCACATGGATCATGATTACGTACAACTTAGAGAAACGATCGAAAAAAGAATTACTCTTTGTAACAAGGTTACTTGTTTTCATTTTCGACATGAATGTAGAGCATTTTGGTTATCAATACCAGTCTAACCTACCGCGTAAACTGGCAATTATCATTTTCATCACAAATCCTAAAAGGGGGATCATGGAAGCCCGAACAATCGATACTTGGCTTTAAAAAATATATGCATTTGATACCATCAGTTGCACTGAAAACAGTCATGATTTATTCATCAGGCCCCTTTGGTTTCACAAGATTCTTTCATTCTGGTGAAATGAGTGCGCTGAGGATGCGTCACCATATCGTCCACATACAATCTCGCTATTGCAACTGCCAATTTGTGTTTTAATCAGCCTCTCTAATTTTCCTCCTGAAATAGCAAGGTAATGTAAACATAAACTGAAGACGGGACACTTCTTGACAGGGAGAGATAAGATGAGATGGTGCCAGGTTAGAATTTTGCATATCACTCTAGTCCTTTCTTCTGGCCTTGTTTCTGAAGGTCTTCCATTGGCAGATATCAACGTATCATTTTCTTATTTTAGGAATGCGAAGCGCGGTTTGGGTTCACAAAAAAATAAAGGCTACCACCATATCACAGCGCAGGCTGTTTGGAAAGAACATAGATATGTGATTTTAGTCTGTTAAGTGAATATACAGTTACAAAATATGCAGCAGGTGCTAAGAGAAATCACTTTCTCTGACAGATATACATTATAAATATATATATTGCTTTGCATTTCAGCCGAAGAATATGTGGTGTGATCACTGCCGATATCGAATCATTTTGTTCAATTTATTGATGTTGTCACGATAGTAATCGTATTGTTCTGCTGGTTGCTGGATTTATATAGCTTATATTCTGAAAATACCATCACCAGAATTATAATGATCAGCCTGATTATCATCAACGACCGCATTAACATTAAAAAAAATCATCACCCTCGTCATAGACATTCTTCATTATCACATATCATGATAACATGTGGACCCAGACTCCCTTGCGGGTTATTTCGCATTCGTCTAATGCCAATTCGTCCAATGGCCAACTCGTGTACCATTTATCATTTGGTCTACCATCATTTCGTCCACTCGCCTCATGGCCAGCTTTCATTTTGTCTAATGCTATTCCGTCTAATAACCAGTTGGTCCATTGGCCATTTAGTCCATATACCATTGGACCAAGTGTTGAATGATGTGCAAAATGGATCAAAAATGAAATGGATATTAGACCAACTGGATATTAGACGAAATGGTAATGGACGAAATGGTGATTAGACGAAGTGATTAATGGACCAAATGGTCGTTAGACGAACTGTTGATGGACGGAATGGCATTAGACTAAAAGAAAGTAAAGCAATTTACCAAATATCATGCACCAGTAGTGTACAGAGGGTGTTCACATGCGCGGGAAGGGGGTCGATATTTGCATGGTCTTGTATTACTTCCACCTAGATTTATTCGCTTTATCCATTTGCTATCTCGTTTTCTCCAAGAACTAATGAAAGCCTCCTCTTGTATGGATTATTAATGAATTATGTATTATGCTCTTCTTCCATGCGACTTAATTCTATCTTGTGTCATGCTATCATTTGTAAAGCTGCAAATATTCTTCCTCTTTGGCCATCAATCCATGCACCTTCTGCTTGGCCGACCTGTTCGTCTGGTGAATACTCTGGATCAAATCAGCAGACATTGCTAGATTTTCCACATTCAAATATACAATAGCATTGTAATGTTATTGGCATTCCGTGAAAATCATGCATGTTAAACACAGAACCTCAGTCCAGATTCATATATCGTACTTATTCAAACATTCAAACTTGAAATAAAAGCAATCCTACAAATTAAAAATAGAAATGATATCATAAAAACGGGTGACATATCAAAACGCAAAGGAGGCTAAATATTTGTACAATAAAATGTATACATTATGATTGTTGAGAATTGCCATAACCATTTCTTACTTATGAATTACACCCCCAAATTAAACCTTGATTACCCTCGATTCAGTAGGTGAACATCTTTTTTTTTCAAATGCCCCCTCTCCCCCAACTCTTTATCTTTTTATCGTTTCGTGTTTAAGATATTTTCCTTTTTATTGATTCAGCACATTCATTGAAACATATCTAGCTTTCAAATTATTCCGATAGAGCTCATACCCGACTCCCATTTTAAAGATATCACAAATAACATCCTGAGGTGAGGATTAGTTCGGTTCTCCGATTTTCATTTCACTTGGCCAATTTTATGACGGTAGCTGGCAGTTATAATATAATTCTTACGCAGCAGGTTTTATATACATGTAGTCCTAAAAGCTTGTGGAAATCAAGATATAAGGGGCACTGAAAGTCCTCCTACATGTATATTCACCTGACATTTGCTGATATCTTCTCGTCATATTGGTAATAATTTTAACTTAGAAACAACATAATACTTATAACAAAATAATGTTTTTAAGGTATTTGCAGCACTCTTCCTGCTTGTGAATCTTTGATACTTCTCACACTGATTACTTTTGGTTTTGTCTTGTGCAGTTCTTGAGTAAAATGATTATGTAACATTTAGAATCGTTCTTGGCTTGCATAAGGTAAAAGAAAAATGGCATTCTCAAACCAATATCAATCAAAATATATGATCCTGAGCTTAAAATATATGAATGTAGCTTCATGTTACGAAAAATGATGTATTATAACACTTATATCATCAAATCATTGTCCTGTTAGAACGCCAGGGGCCGGTTTCATTAAGGACTTGCAACTGTTGTACATGTAACTTTGCCATTAACGCAACTACCATGGAAACGTTGATTCTAATTGGCTGCTGAGCCATGTTACCATGGCAGTTGCCATTATGACAAAGTTACAACAGTTGCAAGTCCTTTATGAAACGGGCCCCCAGGTCCCCGTTTCATAAAGGATTTGCAACTGTTGTAATTTTTATCCCCTTATGCAATACTAATTATCACAGGTACATGTACCTATATTTCCCAGTTTCCTGTGATCAACCAAGGAGATATGATATATTCATGTATCAACAATCGTCATATCCTATGAATACCAGCATTTGTTCTACTCTAATGTATAAGTAAACTCACCAGCAACAAAATCAGTGGTCTTGGGAGTGTGTGGGTTATATATTTTTTTAACATAAATAACGATGGAACTATTTTTCTTTTCACACCAGTTCAGACAATGAAATAAGAGTATTGGCGCCAGTAAAGATTTGAATAGACAATCTAAATTTATAACATTGACAATACTTGACTGCGATTTCAAGAGAGTCCCTGAAGAGAAGCGCTTTCTTTCAGATGATGCGGCTTATGTTGCATTGTGTACATTTCATTCGAACCCTTTGATTTTCCAGATTATTATTTTTTAAAGAAAATATACAAGTATTTTACGCTGTGGGAAATCAGCGCGTGGATGACTGTTTTAAAATCCTTTTTAGTTATTTAGGTTATTACATTTTGACGCGTGAAAGCATCTTTTTGGGAAAAGGGATTATTCATTATGGGATATCTTGACACATCTCTTTTGTTTTACTGGAAAAAGAAATGAAATGAAAAAGAACATATTTTTTGTACAAAAAAAATCTAACGTGCTTTCAGAAATCATTTCCCTGACCTTTCTTGTACATTTCAGCCTGTCATGAATTTTACAGGCTTAGAGATTTGGGTGGTTGAAGCTCTGTAAAACCCACGAAAAAAGTATTTTACAGCCGATTGCGTTGCCTCCATCTTGTCTCATCTTTTCTTACATCCACCAAATCCTCATCTCCTCCTCCCTAAGATGCAGAATAATCTTCTCTCTCTCTCTCTCTCTTGTGACCCAGCACCACGAAACCCACAAAAAGTCGCACTATGTGATTTTCAATTGGAGCCAATTAAGAGTTTTTGGTCTGAATGTTCAAATTTCAGATTTTGGTGTTTTCTGAAAGAGTATACTCTCCCCTATTCAATGTACAAATTTGGATGCACCAATCAAACCTAAAGTGTAATATTTAGTGTTTTATTTTAACTAATATTAGTCATATTCTTATCTTTTTAGTTGATTGTAATCATGTTTTGTTTTCACGAAACTTCTTTCAAACTAATAAACGGTATGTACTTAATTAGTTTGTGAACTTTGGGGGAAAGCTGATAATTCTTTCTATCGAAATGTATTGATTCGGCGTCAACACCAAATCCTAACCGAAGGTTGAGTCTTTGAAATGTCATCATAACTTAAAAAGTATATGGGCCTAGTTCATAAAATTTGGACAGAAGAGTAATCAAGTATTACTGAATGTCCTGCCTGAGTCTCATGACCTAGGTCAAATTTCATTTAGGGTCAACAAACTTCGGCCATGTTGGGGGTATGTGTTGATTTCCGTAATAATTTTGAAATTTTATGGATATGGTTATGAAACTTAGACATAAAAGCAAACAAGTATCACTAAACACACTCTGTGAGTTTCATGACATGACTACATGACTAAGGTCAAATGTCAGTTAGGGTCAATGAACTTTGATTATGTTTGTGGTATTTGTTGAATTGACATCGTCATTTAAAAGTTTATGAATCTAGTTAATGAAACTTGGATATAAGAGCAATCAAGTATCAGCAAACATCCTGTGCAAGTTTCAGGTCACATGACCAAGGTCAAAGATTATTTAGGGTCAATGAACCTTTGCCATGTTGCGGGTATTTGATGATTTCCACCATAACTTTAAAAAGTTAAAGGATCTGGTTCATAAAACTTGGACATAAGGGTAATCAAGTATCACTGAGCGTTCTTCGTGGTTTTCAGGTCACGTGACCAAAGTCAGATGTCATTCAGGGTCAACGAACAGAGGTGCTTCTTTTGTTAATCCCCCTTTTGTCAAAAGGAGTGTTCCATGGTAGTGAACATTCTCTTGTTACTTGTGTGTGTTAGGATCAAGCATTGTATATGAGCTATATACCATTATAAAGCTTAGGATCTCCTCTTTCAGAAGGGCTATAAAACTAATATTTCCTTTTTGGCGACTATTTGTGGGTTTTGTGGTGCCTGGTCTCGTATATTTCATATTGTTTATTTATCTGCACCTCCCTTTACCCCCTTCTTCTCTTTCATTCCAAATGAAACACTTTTTGCACGTTTTATTTCGCAACAACCTTTATCAAGTGCCCATACACTTGTGAGTAAAGGAAGTGCCTCAAGTCACAACTCTCTAGTTACATCATCTGAAATGATACGATTTAAACCTTTCTTCAAATTTCATATTAAAATCGATTCTTTTTATCCAACCTTGCCAGGAGGCAAGAGCGGATAGTCTTCCAGGAACATTCATATATGAATTTGAAGCACCCGCCAAGTGTAAGTACACTTGGTTTGTGAGGACATGCATGGCGTGTCGTATGACGAAGGCATACTGGTCTGAAAATTCAAATACTTGATTAAACTAAACATAGATAGTCCGCAAAGCGACGTGATGATATTTCTCTTGCGAGTTCTATCCACCAGATTCCTCAGTATTGCTAATGATCATACACCATGCTGCCAACATTCACCTGCCGTGAATTGCGATTTATTTCAGGTGACAATTACCTCTTTATTTTGAGGGGTAATGGCTGGATGCATTTGCGTCTTGTCTTTTGGTTTATGTTGTTTAAGGCGACAGCTCAATGAAGATACTGAGATTAAATTAGACATATGTTTTACATATGCCGTTCACACTGTTCAAAAGCCATAGGTTCACACCACAGTAGGTACAAGCTGCCATATTACCGACATGCACGTATGCAGGCTACCCCCCCCCCCCTCATCTATCTTAGTATTCAACCATTACGCTCGTTATTTCTCTATTTTCTGAATCAATATGCTCTATATCAAATTCGTTATGGTGATGCAAACAATTTCCGCTATGATGAGACACGAGCTGGGGTATAACCTGATCAATTAAATCTTTTTCTCTTTACTTTCGTTTCATTTGCCCCATCTGATCGAACCTCAAGGCCAAATGATGAAACATAGTAATAAATAATCTTTTGACGCAGCATAAAAGCATCTTCCATCATGCTGAAATAATCGTGAAGGTTTTTGCCGTGTTCCAGACTGACATTTATGTATCATGACTTTGTATTATCATGAGTAGTTTAAGATCTAAGGTAGATCGTGCGCATGATCAATTTTTGAGAACCAAATTACGTCATCAGTGTAACGAATTCCTCTTCCATTAAAAAAGAATACTTTATGTACATTGAATTATTCAGATATAGTTAGATGTTTTCTTGTTAATACTTTCATTTTCTGTCCTCATCTTGCTCCTCTCACAAACATACACAATACCCCCCCCCCCCCCTCTCTCTCTTTCTCTTGTTTAATCTTGAAAAGGAGATAGGGATATAGATTAAGGATAAGCATAGCTTATATCAAAGTTTTTAAGAATTATCTTCCCTTTTCGAGAACTTAATGAGGCCTAACGAACGAATGTTTCCGCCGGGAATCGAACACAGGCTCCCAGCTGAGAACCGTCAGATAAACATATTTTCATCCCTCACCAGTCATTTCCTTTGTCGGGTGTAGATACATATTTTTAGTATAATATGTATTTGTGTGTGTATGTGTGCAGCATTCTCGAGCAGCTATTGTATTTATGAATAACGATTACATGGAGTTTGCAAACATGAAAGAGGAATATCTATCAAACTTTCAGTCTTGTCATTGCCCTTTCCATGTCTCGTCGTTGTCAGAGGTCTATTACAAAGCCATGAAGTATGGCGGATAATAGGAATGAGCCCATTTTTTCCCCGAACTCTGAACATGTTGTAAATCATTTGGAAGAAACGCAATATTTGATATTCCATGTCTGTCCCTTGAGAGGTTAAACTTTGGATCCGTATGAATACTTAATTACTTTCCAACCAATTGCACTTTAACGGCAGAATATGAGTACACTTTATTTGCAAGTCATGAGTGAAAATAGGTATTACGTACAAAAAAAATCGAAAAATTGCGCCCCAGGCCCCCAATTGACTGCACAATGTGTACTTTCTCGTCGTGTTATATTCTGGGGCATTGTATTTAATTTCGGAATAAGCTATGTTTGACCAAGAAACTATATTACATCCACATTTTGTCACGTGAGGTAATCTGTCCATCACATTAATGTTTCGAACCCAGATGACGTCTTCTCTGTCAAATTATTGATCTTTTGCAAACAATGAAACAGTAAGAAAAGGGCAAAGATCGATACCGATGGAACATTTTGAAGTCGCGCTATTCCAAGTTTGCAAAGCCGTTATTTCCTGCTTCTTGTGCCTCTTTCGACGGAAACCGCAATTATGGCGCCGCACGTGTCCGATGGCGTACTTAGAGGCCACGGAAAATGATGACTATCAGTCAACAGCAGCAGCATCGTGATAAATAAGAGAGAGAGGGGTCAAAATACGACTGGGTGTGACGGGTACTGACGAGATGTGACGCCACGCTCTGAGACGGAAACAACTTTTGTAGAGGCGTGACGAGGCATGTCCTCCGCCATGACATGACGAAGTCTAAATCCCTCTTCGGCCTTATCTCAAATTGGTATCATCGGGACGTCCGTTTGCCACGATTCTCATGGATTGATGAACTCGATGTGGTAATCGAGCACGAAAGGGAGATGGATATGCGGATTCCCAATAGTCGGCATTACGTCTGGCATGACGGTGGTCGATGACTTCGGATATCTAACCACAACTTAAGCCGGGTTGAATGTCACCCTCGTGGTAATCGAGCAGAATTGTCCAGTCCGCATGTGCAGAAATAGGAAAATTCGCCAAAGTTTGATTTTGTATCATTATGTTTGTCATATATAATGGTCAAAGAACGCATCGTTTCCGAGAGATTGAGCATACAGATTGAAAATATTTTTTAGATGATATGATCGTCAAAAGCAAACTATGCAGATGCTTTCAATAAATTAAGTCATATTATTCTAAATTTAAAACGGAAAGGTTTTAGAATCAGTGCATAAATTGCTACCCGAATAAATAGTATACATGTACATGTGTACTCATTGCTCCATAAAATTTAGGACGTCATTTTACTGCATTGTATAGCTACGATTCCCTCATCATGTTCCATGATGAAGCAGGTGTCCTTGGATACAATAATCTGATTGGCTTGACGCCTCCAACAGAAAACCGTTAAAATGACTGTTAGTTTTCAATTTCGATGCGTCGTTTGAGGGTTATTGAAGCACATATATTGAGTGAGCATACCAACAACCAAATATTGACGCCAGGATCGCGAAGGTGTCCAATAAATAAATCTTTCTCCAATGGTGTTTGTGCTTGGCAGAAAAGTTACATAAAATGAGTCATTAAAAAGTTGTATACCAATTCTACTCATTACTATGATGGAGTAAACACGAAGTCAGTCAAATTCATAAAGATATTTTTGGGGAGATGAACTCCGAAGCATAATTTAGTTCATTATTTCAATATTGCGCGCACAAAAAAATAAATATAACTATTATCTGTATGAAGAATCGATTTCAGAGCCCCCCCCCACCCCTTATTTCTATCTCCTGAATATTTCTGTTCTTGTGGTGTTTTATTTTGTTTATCATTGGTTTTAGTAGCTTGATAGGGTACCATTGCCTTAGAGAGAACAAACCACTCCCATGCACTCATCTAAAATTTGCTACCTGACATTTATACGCCTTTACGTAACCCGAGCTGTATTCGTATTGGGCTGAAGGATATACAAAAATTGGATAACATAATATAATGGGTCCCATTACATATTAACATAACTATCATGGTAACTTTATAGTAACGTCCACCGGTGATTAACGAGCAATCGAAATCAATGATTTATCTTAAAAACAATTGATTGGATTGCAAATTAATCATGGAACGGGGTCGAGATAAAGACAATGCGTGCCCACCGGGGGTAAGCAATAGGAGAACATCTAAACGTTTTATTTTCAGATTATTATGAGAATCATGAAGTTTAAATTAAAGATTTAATCACAATAATGAAGCCTTCAGATAGAAATAATGCACCTTCAAGGGAGGTGTTTGTTCTCAACCTGATTCTTTAAATTAACTTCCCCACCCCTTTCTACGTCTTTCCTCCTCTTTGAAGCTTCTGTTGTGTGTGTGAGGGTAAGTGTGTGTGTGTGTGTGCGTGTGTGTAAAGGGGGGTGTTTCTCACGCACTCATTCAATCTCTCTGTTTTATCTTACGGCATCGATACCTGCACAACACCCAAATTGCTTAAAATCGAAGCTCTTATTGATTACTGCAGTGTATTCAGATTCCCTACACGTCTTAACGCATTATTTTCGTAAGTATAAGATTAAAATCAATTAAAATGTGTACATAATAAATGACATGCTGCTTAAAGGGGTGGTCCGGGCTGAAAATATTTATATCTTAATACGTAGAGTAGAATTCACTGAGCAAAGTGCCGAAAATTTCATCAAAATCGGATGACAAATAATAAAGTTATTGAAGTTTAAAGGTTAGCAATATTTTGTAAAAACAGTCGTCATGAATATTCACTAGGTGGGTTGAAGATGTCACATCTCCACTTTACGTTTTCTTATGTTATTGCACAAAATCATATTTTTTTCATTATTTCATGCTTCTGTGAATAATATGTCTCCCTTATAATGAAATAAGTTGCATCAATAAATATCTAATGCACTAAACCAGTTGTCAATCCAATGTTTTAGTTCTTTGAGGAAAAAATGAATAAACCTATTTTCATATAATAAAATACAAAAGAACAAGTGGAAATGTGACATTATCAGCCACCTAATGAATATTCATGACGACTGTTTTCACAGAATGTTGCTAAACTTTAAAATTCAATAACTTTGTTTTTTGTTATCCGATATTGATGAAATTTTCGGCATTTTATTCAATGAATTCTACTCTATTTACTAAGCTATACATACTTTCAGCCCGGACCACCCCTTTAAGTGTATTGTTTTAATAATAGTTGATATAATTTGATGCGAGTCTTCCTTCAATATTATTTTATTATACTGATCGCATCATCGTATAGCTGGAAAGTAAATGTCAATCAAGAGTTATTTTGATTGAGTGTTATATGATGCCGCAAGAGATAAAAGCTTATGCATTTTAATCATTTTCTGCTTTAGATATTGATATATAACATCTAATTTAATCTTATTATTTCTGTAGGTAAGCTTGTCATGAAAGCATGTTAAAAACAAAAGTCAAACGATATCAAGGCATAAGTGATGGAATACGTCGAACGTGTACAACCATGCGAATGAATTTCTAATAAGCCTTCTTGGAGAAATATCAACAATAATCTTAAGAGATAAGAGCATTCCATTATCTTTTAATAAATTCAAGAGAAAATTTAGAATGCAATTTACCGAATTTATATTATATTCAAATGAAATAGATTGCCATTCCACAATACAAAATAAATAACCCGATATTGATAAATGTCAATTACTTTTTTTTATTAATTTATTAAAAGTATTCCTTCTAATGGGATTTCGTATAAAGAACCTTTGATATTTTGATTAACTCGAAAAGGGCGAGTTCAAGGAAATTCATTGAACCTGTCACGCACGTCTTTACCATCAGTAAGATGATACTGGTGTAAATACGGATAGCAATGTTTTTTCCTCTATTTATTTTGAAGGGTAATACTGAGGCAAGTTAATATGACACCTCGCCAATGATGAGGTCGTCCTTTCCAATTTTTCCACTTATTCCTCGACATAAATTACAAAAAAGTGTGATAATGTCACATCTTTTCAGTCTCAGAGATTCATTGTTTTTTATATCAGGCCAATGCAATTAATTTGACAACTTCAAGGCCAATGCAAAGACAGTCACCTCCCATGAACAGAAAGGTTTTAAGGTATATTGTGTGTGACATTATGGTAAAATATACTTTCTTTCGCAGTTCCTTTGGGGATCTATTTACTCTATTCCCATGAACTCAGACAATAATAAGTCCTTCAGATTGGCAAAATAAACATTTTTTTATCATAATTGAATCCTATTCTTTAAGTACAGGAATTATTCAGGAAAAAAAAACAATAGCTGATACCCGAGCAATGATCTTAAAAGAGGGGATGGAAGTGATCCTGGCAGTAATATGAATATTTCATGATGGGGTACTCCTTTGATCAGATACTAATCTAAAGAGCTTGAAAGTTCAGAAGCCTGATCGATTACCAGTTCCCCCTCCTCCGGGGAATGTGCCTGCGTCTCGCTCATGTTTCACTCTGCCCAGTATACCCGTTCCCAAGGCTCATTTCCACTATAAACCAAACGTATTATTCCCTACCAGTATGGGAAGGCGCCATGTCTTCAGCCTTTGCAGGGGTTTATTTGCTACCGAGTAATCAATGTTTAACGACTTAAGAGCTGAAACAGGGTCAGTACATGATTAATGTACTTGAGTGATACTATGATTAATCTCTCCTTAGTCTGCCTGGACATGTTAGAGGTTTGCTACAGGTGGTTTTAGGGAATGATTAATTTTAGAAGGACCATTTACTTTGATATCTTCTGTGCTTTTAGCTGTTCTTTGGTAATACACGTAGTAAGGCACTTAATGGTGTTGCCGTTCACACTGAAAGTAACATTCACCTTCCCATACACACTCCTTGTGTGCTTGGAATGTAAGTATTTTATTCACCCCCCCCCCCTTCACTTCTCCATTTTCAATTTCATTCATCATTTCGCATAATCTCTTCTTCATGTCAAATATTTTTAAGATTGATTGAATTGATTCAATAACTAGTTGGTAGAGCGTCCGTCTGACAACCGGGGGGTCGGGAGTTCAAACCCCTGGCCCGTCAGACCAAGAGACGTTAAAAGTTGGGAGTTGCGCCTGAAAGGGCGAGTGAAGCGAGCTATAGTTGACCTTGTCTGCTATGCAGACTCGTTGAATCAGCTGTTGTACACACACTGCAGATGTGGGTCTACATATGTTGTAGACTAGAGCAGCGTCGATCTGGTGGAGAGTGGCGCTCATTGTCTGCCGGGCCCAGGATCATTCATCAATTGGGCAAACTATGTTTTCAGAGAATTTCCTATCTGAATTCTTGTTTGAACAACAAAACATGAATTTTCACCGCCTTTTAAACTTTCATTAGTTTACGACATACATATATCTTAGAAAAAGGAAGAATGGTAGCTATATACATGTAATTACAGAGTAAACCAGTCAGAAAACAAATTTTCCCAAAAAATATGTTAGCTCTAATCGGAGGCAATGTGTAGCCATAAATAAACACGAGTATCTTGCATGAATATAAATCAGATAAGGAATATAAAGAGTTATAATTTTCATCATTTTCAGGACCATGAATGACCTTGATGGGGGTTACTTTCACTTGTATGCCTCAAGTTATGAGACTTCCCCTAATTTTGGGTCCACTTCGTTCTTGATGTGTTTAGTAATGAATAACGCAGTACTGGGTTAAAGAAACAAGAGAGCCTGCATGTTTGATTATACAATGTGTATGATGGGTCAGGATTTTACACAACATTGCGTAAAATTTACCTCCAACTTTCATTAGTTTACGACAAACATATAATAGAAAAAGGAAGAATGTACTATATACATGTAATTACAGAGTAAACCATCAGAAACAAATTTTCCCAAAAATTTGTTAGCTCTAATCGTAATGTGTAGCCATAACTAAACACGAGTATCTTGCATGAATATAAATCAGATAAGGAATATAAAGAGTTATAATTTTCATCATTTTCAGGACCATGAATGACCTTGATGGGGGTTACTTTCACTTGTATGCCTCAAGTTATGAGACTTCCCCTAATTTTGGGTCCACTTCGTTCTTGATGTGTTTAGTAATGAATAACGCAGTACTGGGTTAAAGAAACAAGAGAGCCTGCATGTTTGATTATACAATGTGTATGATGGGTCAGGATTTTACACAACATTGCGTAAAATTTACCTCCAAAATTAATGAAAACGTGGTAAATATCCAGAGCAAACATGCATATCCTTCTTTGCCCAATATTTAGAAAAAACTTCGTTAGAGAGTAACTACAACAACGGGATGATACTGTTTGGGAATTGCCAACATAAACTTGCTTGTCAATTTCTTTCTCATTAAATTGATATATATTTCGATGTGATGACTATTTTTATTGTCTGCACAGTAATGGAAATTTTGATAAGGTGCAACAAACTGTTTACAAAAAAAAATAATTTGCCATTAAATAGTCTTTATCATTGTAATAATGCAAGGATACTTAGAAGGAAAAAAAATCAATAATGCCAAATTTAACGTAAGAATGATCATTGTAATTTGTTACCAATGATGGATAACATATTTCACTCTCGTTCAAAGTCTTGCGTGGTTTTCCTTCCGCACATGATGAATGTGACAGCGAATACGACGTAAGCCGCCAAGAGACATTCTACCAAAGATCCATCGATTGAGAGGGCCTTTAGCAGGTTTCCGCTCGAAGCTTACGAATCCCTGTTCATGATGGAGAGATATGGGTATAACTTAAGAGAGAGGAGAATGGGCACCACATTTCCCCTTGAATCATATTGAATATCTGATCGGTTCAGATCTTCGTAATTTATCAAAACTGGTCAGGACGTAATCACTCATACGGATCTATCTTTATACGATGCTTCTCTTATAACTTTGTTTTAGAAATAATAAAATGGCTTAATTTGGAGGCATTCGCTACGCGAACAGAAATCGCAATTACTTTTTTTCCGTTACAGACGTATTATATTAGCAAATATGTCCCTATTTTTTTTATTTTCATTTTTGCACAGCCCTTGGAAAATTAAAGATTCCCCACCAGTGCAATAGTGGAAAATTACTAAATGGTAGCATTCAGATGAAAAAAAAATGAGTTGACGCTAAAGCATGATAAGTACAAATGGGATCGTTCCATCATCCTAATAATGATTTAGAGTTCGCGAGGCATTTAGTCTAAATTATCATAATTGGAAAAAAATAGGAACTGAGGAAATATTTTCCTTTATAATGGCATAATGGATTTCTTTTAATATTATGCGAACGAATTTTGAAATAGGAAAATATGAAAGTTTGAATGATATCATGGTTTACGGTGAAACTATTCTCTATTATCTAGAAGAAATAAGAAATGCAAAATAATATGTTTCCAAAGCCAAGCTGGATACTTGAAGTAATTAGGCATTGATTGGATGGATTTTCCTTTTCTATTTTTGTGAGTTGTTCAACAAGTATGTTTATTAAAGTATATAATTAAAGTGTATAAGTGCGTTTTTTTCTCGGAGATAATAATTATACCCTGAAAATATGGTGATTGAAAAGTTTGATAATAAAAGATCATTTTCATGGTTAAGACAAGAGTAATCAATAATGCTTTGTTTGTTGTAGTTCTACACTGAATTACCTTGGCCTCAATGTGCATATATGAGATCATCGTGTTTTTTAAAGTTATTGATTTGGAACAGACTACTTTTTGTTAATCCGACGACGAATAATAAATGTTATCATTCTTGGAACACTAATTTTAAATATGATTTATATTATTTTGCTCAAGCATCATTTGCATTTCAATATGAAGTGAAAGAGGAGGTTTAGGGGGACATACACCTGAATTCAAATCGATTGAAGAAAATGCCATTAATATTCTAATTAAACTTTAACTGTCCGAAACTTTTTTTTATATACATTTCGATACTGTGGGGGTGTCTGGTCTATAGTCCAATACCAAGTAATTCAGATGTCGATAAGTCAGATTAAGTAAGCTGTGGCCCAGTGGATTAATCTTCTGACTTCGAAACAGAGGGTCGTGGGTTCGAATCCAAGCCATGGCGTATTTCCTTCAGCAAGAAATTTGTCCGCATTCTGCTGCACTCAACCCAGGAGAGGTGAATGGGTACCCGACAGGATTAATTCGTTGAATGCATGAGCGCTGAAAGGCAGCTCGAGCTAAAGCCGGGGTAATCATAAAAATAACATCGCGCCTAGGATAGCGCTATATAAATGCCTATTATTATTATCATTAATATCAAAACGGAATATTCAATATCTTACAGAGAAAAAATATCCGTTTGTTTCCACTTCATGCTTTACTTTTCATCCCATGATTTTCAGTTTTTATGATCGCCAAAAGGAAGTTCTGAAATCAGGTGTTGAGACCTCAATCACCAATTTTCTTTTGTATGTACAGTTTGCGTTCAGAATGGGTGGGATGAACTTTGCATACTCAAAACGCCATCTGTCAAGGGAGGTCGAAATTCAGGTATCTTATTTATTGTTTAATTTAGTGTATCTGAGCAATTTTTTTCTGCTACCGATTTGATTTTTGTCATCATTCTGCTAAAGAAAACTAATGTCATAACTGCAAGGTTGTATAAAAAAATGTAATCTAAACTCACAGTATTTTCCTTCAAATAAGAAATATATAGAGCAACTTTGCTCCGAGGAGGTATCCATCATTTTCATAAGCTTCTTCAATTAACAGACCCAACTTCTGGCTTAGAACCGTATCGTAGAAAAGCTTAGCGATAATTGATTATGTGCTTTATGTAGTGTTTTATCTCCCTTGGTGATCCCATAAATTGAACTTTTCAAAAACTTTTTGATGGGACCTGTCAAAGGAAAACGATAGCCCGGACCTGTACACAGGAGGGTACGATAGACTATTTTGAGAATTGAGATAATATTCCATCTTGCGCAAAGAAAATGTACTCTTGAAATAACACGCAGATGCGTGAACTAACCGTATTTCATCCTAACCCTAATATGATCTGATTTTGTCCCCTTCCCCATTTCACTTTTTTGTTGCTCTTGATTCGAAGAGGCACACCTGACACAAATGATATCAATGCTAATAGATACTTCACAAAATTTCCCCTTCTCTAAATCCGTTTCTTGGGAAATATTTGAGAATAATTGTATTAATAATGTGCAAGAAATAAATCATTCAAATTTCACAAGAGCCAAACACATTATTCCCCTGGTAATAGTTTTTCTTGTGGTGATGCATTAAATATAACCAAGCACGTGGAATCTAATCAAGTACGAGAATGCATTACCATGTTAGAAATTAATGTGGGGATTTCGTTCTTTTGTTATCATTATGCTTAGGGAGGAAAGATATTCGTATTTCGATGAAATTGTCCTGGGAAAATTGGTTTTGTTTCATTTGGAGTTTATTAAGCATGTGATGTGAATTTTGTAGGTCGTTTCCAAGAACTGTTTTCTTAATAGAAATCAAAGGTCACAGCCAACCTTTGAATCTGAGCAAGTTTATGCGATCCATATGTAGTATGTTTTATCGATACCTAGCAACACGTAGCGATTTTTCGACAAGTTCTCTGTGGACCGAAAATGTGGCTCCAAAAATCCTTTTTGTGGGCTCGTGCGTAAGACCCATGTAGTTTCTACAAATTCGCCACAGATAAAAAAGCGCATAACGTGTTGTGACCAGGACTTCTCAAAGTGTGGTATTCGTAAAGCCTTGGTTTAGATAAACCACACTTTTATGGAATCCCAGTTGATAACTCATCAATTAAAAATCATTCTCCTGCTGCTAAATGGTAAAAAAATGCTTAAGTCGTTAAATGGAATTATATTTGCCAGAGTATACAAGAAACCTCACACCCTCTCCCTGTGTCCTCATCGAACCTCTCCCACCTGCTCTCGCTTCCTCATTCACCTCCCCCCCCCCCCCCCCCCCCCCCCCACATACTTAAAAATACAATAGAGGAAGCGAGGGGGTGCAATAACATGTCGAATACATGCTTCCTTCACACGTCACAGATCAAACATATAATTTGATTTAAGAAATTCTAGGTAATCGAAAACTCGATTTGATTTTCCAAATAGAGCTGATTCGCCCATATCGGCGCGTCACCAACGCGTCCAGCTCGTCATTTTCTTGAAATGATTGAAAACCTAAAATTTATGAAAAAGCACTTGCTATCATAATGTGTTCATAAAATGTCACTCCACTATAGTCTAATTGTTTGTTCAAAGTATTGTTCGAAACTTTCATCTTTGTTTAAAAAGAGTAAACAGGTTTTACAAAAGGAGAGCATGATTAAATATCCACTTATAAGTAAATGTTTTATTTTGCGAGCATTTTCGTTTACCGATTTTCAAATAATACTATATAAAGCATGATTGATTCACGAAGTTTGATTGGGGTTAATAACCGCTCAATACAAGTCGTTTCGAGAAATCTGAAACTTTACCCCCCCCCCCTTATCAATAGCATATTGAAAGTAGATTATTGTTCCAAGATTGAAGGCAAGGTGGTATAGTCCAAGATTTTGTTTTCATAATGTTTGATGGCTGGAAAGATATATAGTTTTATAGAGATTGGATGACATATGCTTCTGCTTACCAATTAGTCAATACTAAAATAAATTCATTACTAATTATATTATTAAAGTTGATTAAGATTAATAAGTGTGATAGAATCCACCTTTGTCGTTTTTTTTTTGTGCTCGTTGACCATGTTGACTCCTATCTACATGATCAAAATGATCTTTTTGCTTTGAGAGACTTCAAAGTCTACATTCTAAGCACGTGTGGGACATTGCTTTGATTGGAGGCACGAGCTGGCAGTTTCCAAAATGATTAATCGTCTGTTAATATGACAGCTCTATGCATCATTCCCCATTGCCTTGGAGTGTAGCTCTTCTTTTGTAAGAACATGACGATCATTTCGAGATTTTCCAGCGGCTATAAACCATCATTAATGGCGTCCTTTGTGTTTACCTAGCTTCCGTTCCTCGAATATTATATTAGAATAAGGCAATGAAATCTTGGTTAAAGGACAACAAGTCCACCCCAACAATTTGTTTTTCTTTTGAATCGGAATGTACAACAATAATCATAATGTAGATCACAATTACAGTGGTATAGGATACCAAAAAATGACAGTACATAAAAAGTGGGTAAAAAGTTATCTATATATCAAGGATATAATTGAAAATGTTTTTTCAACAGGGGTCATTTTTTTTAATAGTGCAATATTAAGTTCAATTAGTTAAGTATTAGTTGATTTGAATAAAAAGAGAGAAATCCAACGAGCATTTTTGTAGCACTGAAAATTTCATCAAAAGTCGGATGTAAAATACGAAACTTATGACATTTTGAACATGTTGAAGTTCCGCTTAATTTCACTGAACACTTATATGACATTATGTTCAGTATGCAAATGAGGAGACTGGTGACATCATCAACTCCAACTCACTATTTCTTGTTTTATTCTATTATTTATGTTACATGGCTTATCCTAATTTTCTCTTCATTATCAAGTGAAACAACGATTAATTCCTCCCTGAACATGTGAATTAGCATTGTTTAATACTACATGGTTAATTCCAGTTGGTCCTTTGTCAATTGTTTTAAGAAATGAAATATTGTATAATTCAAACAAAAGAGAAAATAGTGAGTGAGGGAAATAATCGACTGTCCCATTCGCATGGCACTGAGTTTTGCACATCACCATTGTGTGAAAAATATGCGAAATTTTAAAATATCATATCTTTATTATTTTACATCCGATTTCGATGAAATTTTTAGCTATTCTAGTTTGATTTTTCTCTATTGAAATCAACATTTTCCTTTGATGGACTTGACCTTTATTAAGTATATCGAAAAAAAAAATGGAATCGGAAACATAATAACGACACTTTTCGTTAATTCCAATTAATTACATATTCCGATTGTGTGGTTCCATAGGACATTGACCAAATTTAATACTTTGAAATTCAAATAATCAAGGTTGCAAAATTGATTTGCCTGAAATATTTTTTTAATGTTTATTTCTTTTTAAAGATACCAAATATAGGAATACTAGGAGTACGTTGTTTATGCTTATTAAAATATACAGATTATCTGTATCGACCTTTTCCATCGATATGTTCCACAGTATCATCTGGCCTTGTCTTCGAATAATATAGGAGGTTAATTCCAGAGTGAAACGATCCAGGTTTCCTGAAGTTCATGTTAAAATCAACAACCACACAAAATTGTCACATGGCCACTCCTTTGACCAAGTCTACTAAAGTAAAATTTTTGGCTAACTTTTTGACCGGCATATACTCGACCGCTCTCGACTCATACAACCGGACGCAATCATCCCGATCGAAGACCGAATACATACGCAGCCGCTTCGTGGTTACTTCTTTATCGCTATAACCGATTGCTTTCTCGATCCCTTTGGACTTCCAGAATTCTTTGAAAGCATTTTTTTGTTTTGCCATTCGAATTGTTTATAATGACCATAGATATAATTCATTTCTCCAAATGAATATTCAATACTGTGTGATGTACCCTTCGCTTTGGACATCCATGACACCTCTATCAGAAGAGAGGCGCCTCAGCCTCGGACACATTCGATTTTGGTATGTAACCTTAGAGCTAGCGATGCAGATTATGAAGTGTAGGTGAAGTGTCGGTTATCACTGGCAATTCCTTGTATAGTCCACGGTTTCTACTTCATTAGTGGAGAGTCTTCGGGACATGAGATTCATTGCAAGTAAAAGCATTTGCTTTGAGGCGTTTTGGTGTATGTTATTTTCTCGTGTTTGCTAGCCTGTTTATTATAGAGTTTATCTAAACCACATGCAATTTATCGTTGTTTTACTTGTTTTGTAAAGATAGCAATGAAATTAGAATTAAAGTAGTATTGATATGGTGATAAGAAAGAAAGATCATAATAGATCCACATGGGGTCCTAAATACCGTATTCAAGGGCACTAGTATTCAACCCGTTTGGAGAGTTTCCTCAAATATATAGAAAGTAGGAATTTACCTGAATTTCAGACCCATCTTATATCCGAGAGCAAATGCTGGTGTGTTCTAAATTTTCCCTTTCCCGCAAGTGTTACCTTTGTTACTCAAATAAATTAAATACTTTTACTATAAATTAACTTTTTATATTCATCAATAATGGGTTAAAATCATCATCATTATCATTAGCGAAAAAATGTGCATCAACACCGTTTTTTTTTTTTTTTTAGAGAGAAGAATCCCTGCTGTGTGCATTTTCGTTTAAGCTTGCTAATAGTATTATGAGATTTTAAAGCTAAAATTTTAAATGGACTCCTTCGCTTAAAATTTCCTAATCCCCAGCATAAAGGAAGCAATTGAATTCTAATGCCCGAATGGTTATCATTTCAATCTTTGCGAAATCACTTACGGTTGCGGGATCCCTCAAGGTCGCGTAACATATTCGTTAATCGATCGTACAAAGTCAGTGGCGGCAGAAAGATCTTACTGCCGATCATTGAAGTCGAGGTTTGAGGCACGTTTACATGTTATCTTGTTTTTAAAAAGATATATTAAGACAAGTAACGTTTATTAGCTTTCCCGTGAATCGTGAGAGTACAACTGCAAATGCATCAAGCGGAAATCATTTATATCGCGTGATTGCGTCCCAATGCAATACTAATGCAAACACTTGACACTGATTAGTCACGTCAAGAATACATCATACAATATCTTGACAGGGATGCGTGTGTAGATTAGGTAACCGTAAATATTAACCGAGTCCCAAACTTGGATTTGAAATTAGTATGTGAATGAGAGAGACAGACAAAAAGGAATATCATAGCTTATTTGATGACGGACCTAAAAAAATGTTTGAGTGGGTCAGATTCAGCCAACATGTTAAGATCTACCGTAGACGGAGGAGCGCTTCATGAAACATCCCATTATTAATATATATGAAAGGAAATGATATGAAATGAAGTGAAATTGAATTACAATGATTGGCTGAGAACAAACTTTGGATAAAATATATTATAGAGAGACCTTTAATGAAGCACTCCCTTTAATCTACGTTAGATGTTAACATGTTAGGTAAGTTTGAACTTTTCATATGGACCTAAGATTTTTCAAACATGAATTTAATTATTGTAATTGTTAATATTACTGTTATTATTGTTCTTATAATAATAATATATCTAATTTAATTGTTTTAATTATTATTATCAGCATTATTGTTCTTTTTCTTGGGGGTCAATGTCATTCCTGATGTAATGGGAGATTACCCCCATACTTACGTAGGCACAGTAGCGATCGGATGACTTTTCCGTTGGCACTGTATTACCATTTTATCACAATTATTACCAAATTTAGCTTTATTACGACCAGCTATGTCCATATCGGATGATTTCCTATTATGTTGCATAATATGGAATTGGTCTCCTCTTTGCCTCAACCTCAGTTATTTCATTTTGATGCTAATTTTTTTTTATATTTTCAACTTTTCGATTTTAAGAAATCTCGATTCTGTATTCATAACCATATATTCATGAGGAATATAACGGTAGTTTACTGTATTAAATGGTAAATGAATAAGATATTTGTTAACAACACGATTTTTGAATAACGTGTTGTTATGTGAGAAAAGCAGTAGGGAAATCACTTGAGCCGCAAGATATGTTTAATAGATGAATAGCTCGCTTTAGATATTTTTTTTAAAAATCAGACTTTTCGATTCATGTGTGTTCTCGTTGATACGTTTGCTTGTTCCAATTTTATATTAATGAGAAGTGACCGCTCTGTTTCATATATTTTGTCTGGTGGGAATGGGGTATACCGCAGTGTAAAAAATTGCATGATTGACGTCGTAAGACACTTACACTCTTCCCAAATGTTAGAGTGTCACCGGGGACTTGTCTCCACCTACACAATGATTGGCTGATGTTAGGTGGAAGAAGACCGTGACGGCATCCCGGTCGTTGACAGATGAGAACATCTTTACACAAGCCATTTCCAGGGAACATACTCGCTATTTTGGGTCGACAGAAACCACTTTAGATGCCATGGATATGATGTTTTCGATTTCGCAAGTGTGTTTGAAGAAATAGAACCAAATAACGAGAAATTCATATGTATACCTTAAAAACAACCAATAACTACGATAATGACGAAGCGCAAAAAATAACGAGCAAGAAACTGTTCTTAACCTTTTGAATTGAAGCAACAACTTTGAAAAATGGCATAAGCTTGAATTAAGTAAACAAGTACATTAACAAAGATAGCAATTTACAAGAAACTACCGTACATTTGAATCAGAATGACAAACCAAAAGTAGACTTACTAAGAAAAGCCATATAAGAAAAGATATAATCCTTTCTAAATTCTATGGAGTTTTAACGTTCATGTGTAGCATTTCTAGAGAAGAGATTACAAATTCATGTATTTCCAAGTTCGTCCAGCACTTTAACGTGGTCACTTTCAACTTCTCACTTCTATTGGCATCCACTTGGGGGGACTTAAATGCAATGATCCTTTAAAGTTGTTCCACCAGGGGCACTTCTGGGACTTGCTGGATGATGAAATAGAGTTATCTTGAGAATTGAAGAGGTGTGTCCTAACATCGATCCAATCGACCCACCATTTCTGCTCAATGTTGATTGATTATGTTTTAAATGGCTCCACCCCCACCCAATCCCAATTACAGTCCGCTGATGCGAGCGTGTTGCTCGGTGGTTTTGTATTTTCAAAATGCCAGACAGAGTTGTAGACTGAGTGCGTGTCCCGGGGAATTATGCACGAAACCAATTCCTAGGAAACAAGCAAACTTATTTGAAAAGCGAATTATAAACTGAAAGTTTGATGACAAGAATTTTACTGACAAGCCATTTTTTGACGAAGACAAAGTTTTTTTTTTGTTAATATAACACATCTAAAATAATATACCAATAGGTAAACTTTGCTTCTTAGGCCCGTATTCTGAAGTCAGGTTTAACTTAAACCCAGGTTTAAAGTTGTAGTTTAAATATGGATAGCCAATTGTCACATAAATCACTAACAGCATAGAGATATCATATTTCAGCTCATCTGGCTCTTAAATCATTCATAATTGTCTAGGAACTATAAATAGATGATTGCCTTTACCATCGATGAATCAGAAAAGAGCATAGTAAACATACACTGTAAAAAATATTGCAAAATTTTAACCAGCACGAGGGTAATTATGTATCCAAATTTTGGGCAGTATTTTACCCGATGCGGGAAGCATATTGTCCAGTAAGGTTAAAATATAAGCAGAAATTACTTTAGAATGAGCAAAATTTCCATCACATTGATAAATAACAATGCCTAAAAGAAATGCCCAATGTTGGTTGGATACATAATTACCCTCATGGAACATTTTTACCCAATATTTTTAAGAGTGTAAGAAACACACAACTTAATAAAATGTTGACACTTTTGGCTTCCCATACTTAAACCACAACTTTAGACCTGAGTTTAAGTTAAACCCGACTTCAGAATACGGGCCATAGTATTTTACACTGCATTTTAGCATGTCTAAAACAGCATTAAGAAAATATATAACCCTATTATTATGGAATTCGGGTGAAGAAAATTAAATCAAATAGGAAGAAGTTATATGGATGAGGGGGCACTCAGCTGCCAATAGCTCATAAACGTTATGAATAAAATTTAGTTTGAAAGCCTGATTAAAACAGACATATTCTATATTTAAAGCATGCCCCGGGAAGAGGGTATGCTGAGTGTTGCTCGTGTGCTGCGTATGTTATACACCATATGCAATACCCCCTGGAAATTAGGTCGGAATGCTAAACTGTCGATATTTGACCAAACTCTCCTTTAATTGGGAGCGAAAATCCTCTTTTTAGTTTCTTTTTCTCACCTTCTTTTTGGAGTGAAACCCCCTTTTTATTTGCTGTTGTATTTTTTTTCTTTTTGTAATTATCAAAATCAACTTCATTTTTGGGCGATTTTTTTTTGACGGCGGGGGGGGGGGGTATTTGTTAACTTACCGGCACCCCCTCTTTAAAACTCGTTTTCAATCTCCAGTTTTCAGTAGGCATGAGGTGAGATTAAAGAAAGGGTTAGAGTACTAGTAACCAAAACCATGATAGCTGACAAGAATTCACTCTGTACCATACACTATCTCGAACTCCCTACATCTGTTTGATTTGCCAGCATATCATACTTTATTGATATCTTTCATGCGCATATTCCTTGCTCGTCTTTGAATATTAATCTAAATGTAGCATGATGCACATCTTTAATTCAAGTTTTATTTTTTGGTCGAATTCCAGTGGGAGCCTATCAGTTTCTATTAGCAATTGACATGATACTTGGACTCAGGGGAGACTTTTTGACGACTGCAAACTCATCCCCTTAAAAAGGAATAAACCCCAAGGCTTCTCTGACGTATGCATATAGGAAATGTTCACACTGCGATTTTCATGGGCCAATTCGCATAAGGTTTGTGTTGGGTGTCAGCGACCACCTGAACTATTCCATCTTTCTTCTTTTTCTTTATTTTGGTTCAATATACATGGATCTTTAGTCCCCTATAACGCATCATTTTGATCATGGTCCTGTGAAAAACATAATAATTCTGGCATCCAAAAGTTAAAAATATCCATGAAACAGATTCTTCTTTACAGTCTTAATGCTTCAATGGGCATATCGAAAAGTTTTGTTTTTCTTTTTAAATTATGCCTAATTTTTGACGATATGTGATACCCCTTTTCACATTTCTTGGGCAATAAAAAATTCCTGTGAGATGAACCCTTTTTGCATTGACAATTTTCCCTATTTCAGGTGTTTGAATGTGTACCATTTGGTTCCAGTATGAATGGGTGTGTCTATTAAAACACGCCAAATAACTAAAGATCAAGACTCGGTCATAATAGGAAATGATTTTGGTCCCTGGGAATCGTGAACTTAATGGATAGTCATGTGAGCATTTTCGTTAGACATCTGGGAGATGGAATATACTGGAGGGGAAGATCAATCGAGTGACATTGTATGATATATTGATCACCCTAATCCTTTACATCTCTGCAACCCCGTACACCTTGGGGCAGGTGTCGTTCCTCTTCACATAACCTTTTATCTATGCCAATGAAAGAAAATACCGGCATTGATGTAGAACATGCGTTCCATCTCAAAGGATATTGAATTTGTGTCAGAAATGATTATCATGGTATTGGTAATGATAACTCTTTTTACCAAGGGCAACCGATTTGGCTATATTTTAGCTGATATTCTAGTGGGTCATGCATATCGTGGCACCGTAGGGTAGCATTATCCCTCCCCTTTCTCATGGGCTGAGCGCGTGGCAACAAGGCAGATGTTATGAGCCATTAAAAGGCAGGAGTTAGCAGGTTACAGAATCTTGCTAGGCCGGACTTTTCCATCAATAACAACACTACCAATTGCCTTTGAGCGCGTTGAAATGAATGGAGATTCAATAACCAATTCGGACATGTCATAATGTATGAATGAAAATAAATGAAAGGTAGAAAATATTCTGCACATTCGGTATTGAAGGACACCCTAATATGGCATGATAAGAATGATCGAATCAACTTTGTTAAGATTTTTTTTTATAGACACACATTCATATTTACAATTTGTATTACTCTTTTGATATTTTTTCTCACCGAAAAAGCATGTTGGTCATAGTGCATTGCATAGTTTAGAAGTAGGAATACATTATGTTGCTCAACATACTCACATTGGCAGCAACCCAAATTGATAGCTTACAGCTAATGGAATTCTGACAAAGCCTGATTTATGTGATCTCACAAAAAGGATTGAACGATAAGAAATAAGACGAAGAAGCACTCAGTTTAGCAAGCTTGAAGGAAATTTCCAAGTTATTTGCATATACAATTACCGTAAACCTACAAAATGCATGTACTGTAAAATAACAGCAAGGAAACACGTTCACGGGAGGGCTATTGCTATAGCAAATAAATTTGAATAAATTTAGTATAGATCACTTGTATTGAGACAAAACAAAACATAGAGGAAAGAAAAAAGTGGCTATAACAATCATATTTTACGTCTACCTAAACAGATAAAAAAGTTAGATTAATGACGTGTGCTGCGACTTAACAAGCCATATTAATTGATTGATTTAACACCAAAAACTTTATTGAGCTGTCGTTCGACTCTTGAAGATATTGACTCGAATTCGAATCCATTAAGATCTAACTGCCGCATGCATGATACCTGCTCTAACGATGGGCCAAACGATTTAAAATTCTTCAGCTATGATCTGAAGGGTCGATCTCGGAACTCATTAATACATGCAATATAATATTATCGCATTATTCCTACCAGTCTTCCATTATCCATTTTGTTCTAGTTGTTCATCATCCTTAATTATATCGCTATGTCTTTCTTTACGTGGTTGTGTGTTTCTCTCCCTCTTTCCCACCTCCCCCGCCCCGCTCTCTCCCTCTTGCTGCTGATTCCCTTGTCATCTGTTCAAAAAAACAAGACGCTCTTACAATCCTCATTCGACTTGAGGATTGGGTATTTTGTGCTAAAAGATTCATTTTCCCCTATTGAAGTGTCTTTCGCATACTTCATTTGAGATCTTCAGTAACTTCCTTTACTTCTCGACAGTGTCATGAAATATCTTCATTCTTACATGTACGTAATTACCGTCCATGCCTCTATCCAGTATGTTCATATAACACCATCTTAGAGTTTACAGTCTCTGATGTACTTGTAAGGTATTTTGCGTCTTAACTGGTAAACATGTGGACCAAGCCATGTAAGCAATTGATAAATTTATTATTACTTGGGGGCAGAATGTCAGTAAAATGATATAACAAACTGCATTGTCATATCGTATTTTAGATCATTCCATTCGATATTAGGCCTTTATCACAAATTGTGGAACAAAATCAAAGTTATCGGGGTTATTCTTGTCTTGTCTGTATTAAGTTCCGTATGATCCTTATTAGTACTTCAACATATTAAATAATAAAGGTAAATTCACTTTTGTCAATAACGATTCTAATCAACTGCATTATCGATTTAAACAATCAAATGTACGGTTTTTATGTCCGAACAAGACGGCAAATTCACGAACTCTGCGATCATTATTTCATAAATCGATTAAAAGTATATAAAGCACGATCATTCACAATTAGGTTTGTTATTATTTTAATACATTGATTTTAAGGAAATCCAGTGCGAGAGATGATGCTTTTATCTGCTGTAGTCTCCGGACATCGGGCCCGATCCTTCATGGTGCTTGGTATGATTTTAATGCATTTTCATTACGTCACTGAGCAGTTTTCTCTCAATAAAAGAAAACTGTATAATGGCGGGATTGTATATGAATTATCATTTATTGATTGCGGTCACTACGTAATGGTATAATATGTTGCAGGTGAAAATACTGTCTATCAAATATAACTAAGCTTTGTACCCAAGTGATTGAAAGGAAAAATATCTCCTACGATTGCCCTTGAGCTAGCTTTTAGTTCCCTTAACAGAATATGAAAGGAGGGAATAATAACAGCAGAAGGGGGGGGGGGTCAGTATATAGGATTTTTTTTTTTAGTTATCCATAGGCATTGTCGGTGTTACAATAACACAAGACATGTAGAAATATCACTAGTCGTGTCAGGTTGAGTTTGAACATTCGAGGGTTTTGCCTTTATAAAAGATATATTTGCTTCATTTGAATTTGTCTGATATAGATAATAAACTTGAAACCATGTGTCACGTGCCAAAATCCTTATGAAGTTGTGGTTCTGTCTCATCCTTTTTTTACTTTTAGTTATCTTATACTTGCTTTATCATCGTTGAAGTCATTCATCTCATTAAAGCTTTATTATGATACAGCCTCGAATATTTCATTAAAAAGCGGGTGGCGGGTCCAATCAAGAATATTGACTCTAGAAGATCATAATCCACCTCTCTGAATTTACTTTCATTTCTAGGTTGTATGTTTCATATCATATCCCGTTCTAATCCAACCAGTGATCGACAAAGTATATTCGAAGATCATAATTCGTTTGTTTTTCGCTCATTGATAGAAAAGAATGTGAATCATGAACACCTGCAAAACGAGAGAAATGTTGTTTCATTATCATTTATGATACTTATAGATTCAGCCAGCTTTTTGATCACTTTTCTTATTTTCATTATTATTGTGGTTATAATTATTATTATCATTATTACATTATTCTCGTTAATGATAGTAATAACATTATTGTTTAATCATCATCGTCATCATTATTAGCATCGACTTTATCATCATTATAGTATGAGTAATAGGCATAGTTGTAGTTACTAGTAATAAATCGCCATGACTCAGAAAGCATGGATGCTTGGATGCTTCTTGCGTGGGCTGAATTTTGTGTTGAGTATAATTATGGTTAACTGGGTTTAATCTTCTTTATCATTTGTCCCCATTGCTACAGAGTGAAATAACATTGATATATCGGTTATAAGATAAGGCATCGCGGATTGCAGCTCTATAATACCCAATGTTTGATAAACTTCGGTATCCAATAGCCAATACTTAAAAAGTCGGTAAAATGTGAGATCCAACCAATATTCTCCACTATAACTTTCCGGATCACAATTAACTGATTTATTGAAAAATATATTATATTATATTTAACGAGACATTGGCAAACTTCCTGTGAGCATGCCTCTCATTGTGTGGATGGTGCGTTTCGTTCATTTCAATTAAGTATCGCTTTCGATTGAGCACACGAACCAAATCGGAACAAAACAATAAGGGTGATGCGAACAATCACCCAGAAAAGGTAATAAATATGACTTACATTCCTATAACATGGCGGGCTTTCAGTACTTGTAAATCATAATTTTCAATTATTACATGCTTTAGGAATTCATTTTATCATTTAATTTATCTGCTATTGCACATTCTCTCTTCATGTTGTTTATATATAAAACATATAAAACTTTTTTATATTGATATTAAAGTGTAATAGTAGTATCATGATGGAAATTGCTTTAGTGGTATATGAAAATGCAATAAGATGTTCATATTTTGCTGTTAATGATTAGGCTGTTCAAACGTAATAGAGTTCTGGCCGTAGAGCCTTGTTTATTGTGGTGATCGTGATCTCTGTGGTTTAATCAACCAAATTAAGAATACATTACTGCATGCCTTTATTGATTCCGACACCATTATATTCCGCTTCGTACTCTTTTATCTTTACTCATGTAATACGTGTTCTTGTATTAGGTGATCATATACATTTCACGTACATACTACCCTGGTGTTGTGTTAAATGAACCATTTTACTCGTTACAGAATATTATTATTGCCATGCGTTAATGAGCGCTTACATCAACAAATAATAAAGTAATAAATTGCTCCGTCAGTTCTGTGTATCTTGTTAGTTATGTAGGTTAATAACATTTCATGATTAAAATGAATATAAAAGATATAGGCGCATCACCTGAGTGGATGTGTATTATGAAGAATAAGCAGAGTAGGCCCCTACCGAGGTCCTGAAATTCACATCCACGGTGCAACAATGTCTGTTTTAAAACTCTATAAGTAGAGGGTTTTCGCTCCACGGCGCACCACGGATTTAATAACAGGAACATATTGTCAAATGCCCTTCATGACAATTAAAAACCAGGAAGTCTTTGTCTTTCGTCAGCTCCGAAACTGCTGTTCAGGTTCACCTTTTTTCGCCCAAAGACCTCCCACCTTTGTCATTAGACGAACATTTTCAATTCATTAAAGGTCAAGTCCACCTCAGAAAAATGTTGATTTGAATCAATAGAGAAAAATCAGACAAGCACAATGCTGAAAATTTCATCAAAATCGGAGGTAAAAAGTTATGACATTTCAAAGTTTCACTTTAACAAAATAGTAATATGAACGAGCCAGTTACATCCAAATGAAAGAGTCGATGATGTCGCTCACTCACTATTTCTTTTGTATTTTATTGTTTGAATTATACAATATTTCAATTTTTACGAATTTGATGATTAGGACCTCCTTGCCTGAAACACAAAATGTTAGAATAATGGAATTCCACGTGTTCAGGGAGGAATGAAACTTCATTTCACATGACAATGACGAGAAAATAACAATATTTCATATTTCATATAATAAAATACAAAAGAAATAGTGAGTGAGTGATGTCTTCAACTCTCTCATTTGGATGTAACTGGCTCGTTCATATAACTATTTTGTTGAAAATAAGCGAAAATTTAAAATGCCATAACTTTCTTATTTTACATCCGATTTTGATGAAATTTTCAGTGTTATGCTTGTTGAATTTTTCTCTTGTTATTCAAATCAAGTTTTTGTTGGGGTGGACTTGTCCTTTAACTATGTTCTTGGATCCATCGCGCGTCACGTTGCAAAAACTCAATAATATTATTCTAAATTAATTTTCTAGTCTCACGATATTTTTTCTCATCAGTACTGTAATTTGTTCCCCTTCTTTCATAAGTAACGATAGTAGCTTATTTACGATTCCCGCTTAAAGGTATTGTTTAACTTTGTGAGCAGCCGATTTAAAAAATTCTCAAACCAAGATGAAACATGTGTACAAGTGCATGTATTAGAACTAATAAACCCTGAAAACAACCATTATTGAGAATGAAAAGCTAAAACTACAAGGCGAACCCCGATTTGTAAATAGGCGTCTTATAGACACCTAAATAGTACACATAAATGTATGGGATTAAATTAAGATTGTGTTTCCGGTCACTTTTTATTTCAATTTTTGAAGCACTAAATAATCATTTTCGAACGCAATTTTTTCTGGGCTTCATTTTTGGAACATATCACAGACACAGGTGACAAGTGTGACCTTCTAGCTCAGATTTTTTTAAAGTCAAACCAATGTTAAACAATCACTTTAAACTGCAATACTATGCCAAAATCTCGATGCCGTAATCGGTTTGCCCCAAATTATACCTGTAATGTCCCATCAGAATTTGTTCATGTAGTAAATATATTTTTCCTTCGTAACGTCATTTTTTTTCTCCACCGAATAACCCGAGATACCTTAATCTCCCCCATCTTCTCTCAATCCCTTAATCAGATTTTACTTTCAGAATTATAAACATTATTGGAAATGTCAATATTTCTGGTCCAGTCGCCGTCATCCCCTTATCGTCGTTTCTTTCTCGGTTAGAAAGGGATGAAATCAAGAGAAAGAGAGAAAAAAAAGCTAAGTTCTTCAAGGCCTTCAAAGATATAATCACATTGGGAAAACAACATAAATGTTATTGGCCTCTGCTTACTCCGAACCTATTCACTGATCATTACTTCTCATAAACCAATGGCTGGGAGGGGACCAATAGGGTAGGCAGGTGTTTTCATGATTATGTCGAAGCTCTTCAAATTTCAGCTTGGATTCTTTCGGCCGCCGGCCACTGTCTTCAGAAATCTTGCTTGATCAGTCGTATCGTGCGCCTGGCCTCCCACCTTGTTTTTACTAGCGAGAAATAAGGAGTGAAAGTGACCCTCGGAATAATTCTAGGTCTCATACAGCAATGTGCAAGTATACGGACGTTGATTAAACTGTATACTAATGAAACATTTAACAAGTGCGTCTCAAGGATTCTAATGAAAGGGTGCATTTTGTCCCAAATATTTGACAAGCCACAAACAAACTAACGAAACAAAGACAAAGGCTATCAGTTCCAGAATACAAGTCTCAGACAATTTAAATAACACAATATTTTGACAGGTATTCCCCTCTCCCGAACAGGGCGACATTTGATATAGCATCAAATTGTCACTAAAGGCAATATCAATTTGCTTGAAGCCAATAAACACAAGAGTGATGAGACAAAAACATGGTAAATGGTGGTCATTTCAAATTTGCCTCAATCCTATAGCGGCTATTTTGAGCCATGCATGGTCCAGATTTCCGATCGGTCATGTTTTTCATTTGCTTATTTCTTATCACCCAATCTGCATTCGTAGAGAATACGAGACACCATTGCATGACACTTGTCACATAATGTAACCACTGAGAGACAAGGAGCCTATGCGACGTCTTGACCCATCACTTTGAGTCCATAGGATTTTCCCGGCCCTGAAATTTGTTTCGGCCCCCGAAGGATGGTCTGAACCTTTCACGCGCCTGTAAGATCCAACAAGGTAGCATTAATTTATTAAGCTACAAGTGAGTGTGTTTCTGTACATATACCTTTATTCCAGTTGATAAAAGTTGTTTCGAGCTCGAAAAAAAAATTCACCTCCCTCTGATATACAGTCTTGTGGAAAAGCAGCCTTTGTACAATACGGTAACATTTTGTTGCTTATAATGTATGAACTGTATGTAATGTATGTATTTCTTATTGTGTAAATGGTAAAACTTAAAACAACGGAGGGGCATTTCAAGGGATCCTTCCTGGACCAGAGCACGTCAATATTTCTAAATAAGATTCGTAGGTTTCACAGATTCCAGTGATCAGATCTTTTGGGTTCGTCCTCACAGAAATTTCAAGCTTGTAGCTAGCTAGTCACCGCTAGCGGACACTTGAATATCCGTAGGGGAAGAGAGATGAGTCAATATATACCAATCTCCCATTTTGAAACTTTGACTTTATTTGGCTTTGCGCAATTACCCCACGGTAGAGTTACCAATTACGACATGACCACCTTTTAATTGCTTGAATTGTATATGCCGTAAGATTTAGCTTCACAAATAAACCTGATGAGGTTCGAACTGTAACAACAGTTATGGTATTGGGTGTTTATATTCGCACATGTGATTCCCGAGGCATTCCGATATTAGTTAAGTTGTGTCTAAATTAGGAATTCATTGTTCTTGGGGTAATATTTTTATTATCTTGCTTTTCCCTGCTTTCTTCCTTCGTTCATTTCAATTCTATTCACATCCCTCAATTTTCTTTGTAACTTTGCACACCATAGAACTCATATCTTATTTGGTCCCGAAATTCATTTCTCGAACATTCTCCTATCAATTCCTTCTCCATCCGTCGTATTTTCCTAACCCTTGATTCACTTCCCGCGTTCCTTCACATTTGAATCGAATGCAATTGAATATTTGATCGAATAAAAGCAGATTCTAATGGGATCGCATGTCCATGTGAGAGAGATCAATCATATTCGTCGCCAGGCAGAAATAACAAAGCATTTTGATGGGATGAATTTGGAATTGAAGTGGCGTAATGGCAGCGAATGGCCAGCTGCATCCTAGCGCCGGGCGGAATACACACCATTCTTTCTACATTCCCAGACAATATCGCAAATGGTGGACGCTAATGTTTTATATTCTGAGAATCTTAAAAGAGTGGATAATGCTTTCAATATGTTCTAGATCAATATGTCATTCATCGTCACCAAGTAGACTTTCGATGAAAATTAGTTTACTTAATGAAGTTACAAGTCATGTATTGTGGTTGATAATCCAAATACGAGAGAATTGCAGATTGAGTAGAACGGTAATCGCGGTAAAACCCTAGACGGCGAACTCCTTTTCTTAGCAATCGAACATTGGTCAAAGTAATTCATTATTAATTAATTAATTTCAAAATAATAAATTATTGATTCATTGTTGAAATATTGGTAAATTTACAGAAATCCCATACATTCAAGATTAATCATAATTTTTCCCTTATTCTTCTTTATGGATTTTTTTAAAGCATGGAGGGGAAATAGCTATAAAACCCAAATAGCAAATTAAATATGGTAAAGGAATCTCAATTAACATGATTAAGGGCATCGTTTATGTCAAAAACGGAAACCAATCAGCTAACATGTTTAACGGTTGACTTCTCTTTAAGATCGATGTCTTCTTCAGAAATGAAAGTGTGTATCAAGATGTATCAGGTTATTCAATCAAAAGTATTGCATGTACCAAAGTTATTTGATTAGTTGTCAGTGTTCCCATCGTTTAACTTTTTGGACAATATTTCAGGGAAACACCGGTTCGATTGATCACCCTTTGGACAAGTAGATCGATACCATTTTCAATTCTTTACAAAGGAATTGATACACCGTTGGCCCAAATAACAAGGCACCACCTTGCATCAATAACATTTGATTCCCTAAAGGGTCAACGAGATGTACACAGGGAGTAAAATTCTCCTTAACTTGATCAATTATGTAAAATTCGTCGCCGGATACACTAAGTGGCACACGCGACCGTTGATGCGCGAAATCAACTTTTCGATTTTGGTGAAACGATAGACCATAGCCAGAGAATACTTAAACTGAAATCTATTAAAAACCAATACTAAAACTGAAATATACTTAATATCAACTTTTAACGTGATATTTTTTACGTGGTGCCACTTCGTGGATTATTTCACAGTGAAATTTGTTGTAACGTTTATTGAGAGGCCCTGTTGTGACATCTGTGGAAGGTATACCAGAGAAACATTTCATCAACAGATCTGACACCTTTTCTTGCATTTGATTGGCTGAAAAGCACTTTTACTATGATATAATTGTCGGATAAAACAAGACTTGCCGGATACGTCCGGCAAGCTCTTTCATGAAACGCCCCCCTGATGGGGATCTTGGCAGACACTATCGATGAAGTTGGAGTTACAAAGTTATCAGCCTTATAAGTGAGATAAAGGGGATCTGATGAGTTTTTGCAAAGAAATAGGAATTAAAATAAAAATCTGCCAACAATCAGAGAGAGCATTCTAGTCAAATCACGTTCACGTAAATTAGCAAATATTTTGATGGAAATTGTTCAAAACAAATCGTGGGAAAACTATTATTACACTGTTAAATGAACATGATGATTTGATACATACATTAAGTGTCTTGTTAACAATATGAAGTAAAAAAAAATTGCTGAAAAATGACATTTCCTTTGTTTTTCTAATTGTCCGCTAATTGAATTGTCCTAATTTGTTAAAACTTCTCAGAACAAAACTCACATATAAATTAGAAACCAACTACTTCTTCTTTTTTTCCATTTTACTTGTCAGACTATCACTATGGCGGACTATGATCTAAAATTCCACACAACGAACATTTTTTTAAGTCCAAGTTCCACAAAAATGAACTATTTCATCTACATGCTGCCAATGCCGAGGGGTTTTTATTATTGGACTACAATGAGTCATTGTATGTGCATTTCTGCATTGTATTTTACCACCTAAGCACTGCCCCAGTCCCCTTAAAGGCTGCGCTTCTCCCAGTGCAGTTTGATCTATCTTTTACCATCAAGTGATTCCTATTCACATTGGTAACCTTTTTATGATATTGTTGGATGGAAAATTGCCATCTCTCCTCCCTTAGGGGTTCCACAAGATGACTTTATTGGTAAGGTAAGAAGGTGGAAATCATGTTTCTTTTAAGCCATTCAACAATATTTTCAATCCTATTGTCACAGATCAGTAGAGAAAACGAGACGTTTAGTCTAGCGGGAGAATAAGCTGTGTAGTGTAGCTTTCAAATACTGCAGTAAATTCAAAGGTGGAAGTTGGGCGAACTCTCAATTGGACCAGGGGTGTTGGACAAATTGTCAATTGTAACAAGTGCGTATTAGACCAATGTACTGGCAATGAAGTTAGACGAACTGGCTACAGAAGCGCCTAATAAAACGAAGTGGCGTTAGGTGAAATGACTCTAGACTAGCTGTTTATTGGACGAAATGACATTGGACGTAGATGGTATCAGACCATGTAAATTTTAGGCCAACTCCTGATTGGACAATGGTAAACCAAATGGGTTGAGCCGATGTATTTTACTCAATGCATTGAATGAGCAGAGACAACTGAGCGAATAATCCCAGAAGTTACCGAAATGTGCCGTCAATATCCTGCACATTTTGGTAATATACCCAAATGTCCAATTCACCTTAATGTGCCGTTACACCCCTTGCCTTTGATTACAAATTGTACTTTTCACAGTCAGCTGCGGTGATTGCAGGTCTGATTGGAACTTTGACAAACTTAAAGATATAAGTTTGCTACAAAGAAAGGTAACAAAAGTATGATACATCGAAGATCGGCTTAAAAACCGGTCCCATCAGATTCAGCACATTGGAATTGTGCGAAATATACCTGTATCCCTCCTTTACCCCAAAATGCCTTTAGGGTTCACATTTTCCCTATATGTCCCTTGTCTATAAATATATTTCCAGGTTGACGCTGTAAAATAGTCAAAGAAATCATGCTGGTGAGTATCGCTAGGTATTTATCTTATACATCTAGGTCAAGAGATTGATGTCTCCACCTTATCCCTTGCCCAATCATTCCTTGTCCAATCCCTCATGAGGGTCGAAGGCATTGGTTGGTGTATCACAATGATGCTACCCATATATTTGTGAAAGATAGTTTTGTGATCCAACCAACTGCTTGAAGCATAGCCCCATTTTCTTCAAGCATAATTCTGAAATATTTGCTAGTTCTTAACAGCAGTATTCATGATTATACTATGTGAATAACCACTTGAAAATAATTGTTTTCTCGAGCAGAAATGTAATCACATGACAAAAATACGATTCACTTTACTATTGCTATTAAACAAAAATATTGAAAACGAAAAGATTGGTGAAAACAATTGTAGAAATATGTTATACTGGGGAGAAATTATCCGTTGAAATCAAACTACGGTAAAATTTATTAGTTCCTGTCGATTTTAAAGTTGACGTGTTGCTAGAAACCCGAACGCCTCAGCATTGAATCGAATTCCCTTTGTCCTTGGTTGTTATGCTTTGATTAATTAAAGAGCTCTTTTCATCAAGGATTAAATGTAGAGGTATTCGTATGTGATTTACATTCTTCTTTTCATTAAACAACCTTCGACCAAAGGAATATTAATTTAGAGGAGAATCGATAACAAACTTCGTCTATGTCATGCCAAAAGTCATGGTTTAGATTATAGTATAGTGTACGCCTACCAAAATGATCAGAATCTTGATAATGGAGGATGTATGTCAAACAAGAAAAGAACAATTTGATTTTCTTAGAGAAATAAATAACTTAGTCTACATGTCTTTCGATTGCGTTTTTTTTCTCATATCCCTTGTAATCATAACGCATACTGTTATTGATAATCATAAACATTACAAATATAAAATATATTTATTTGATAAATGAAAGGTGTTAATTTCTTTCCATTACTACTGTCATTTTTCATTCAGGTGAGTAATAGCCATGGTTTACGTCACCTTTTCCTTATTTCTTCGGTCCGTTTCAATTTTAAGTCATGCTTCAGTGAACACTGATAAAATTGTGGCATTTCGCCCTTATGTCCTTACGAACTCAAGATGATGTCGATTTCGATTCCAGAATTGACACGATGAATTTTCCTGTAAAAATATCAATAATGACATCATGTTAAGTGAAGCGCATGCACAATACTTGACCATAAATTCAAAATGCAACATTTTTTGTAGAAGTACTCAATGCTATAATTTCTTTTAAACGGCCTGTGTAGCATAAGTAATTTGAATTGACGATTTTTTTTCCCTTGCCTGGGAAACGAGGCATTTTTTTTTATTCCATATTCAATGAGAAAAAAATTATATTAAGTGACATACATGTACTTGAAATCATGATTTGTAAGCATTTTACGAGTCAAAAAAATCAACCCCAATAAGCAGTCGCATTGAATGCAACATATATTTAAACAAAATAGATAAAATTAGAATCATGCTAAAAGCTTCATTCAATCATGATATGAAAAAAAAATTATGACTTTATAATTAATTCCGCTTATATTTTCACATAAAGTTGTATGTACAACGTAAAGATATGCAAATGAGAAAGGTTGTTATGAGGTGACTCTACACTAAATCACCATACGATACATCAATTTCAATTCTACATGTTCAAGGAGACCAAACTTTGTTTCACATTATCGTTAGGATGAAAATAAAATATTTCACATTACATACAATAACATACAAAATAAATTGTGATTAAGTGACGTCATCGGTTTCCTCATTGGAATACTAAAAACAGTTATTATATAACTAATTCGGAAAAAAAAACTTAGTGTCATAACTTTCTTATTTTTCTTCCGAGTCTGATGATGTTTCAGTGTTAGGCTTGTTTGATTTATGTGTGTCTATTCAAATCAACTTTTTAGTCGGGGTGAACTTGCCCTTCAGGAACAAAGTTTGTTGAAAAGGGTATTCGTGAATTTCATTAAATAAACATACTACACCGAAAATGCCATAGATAAGTGACTTCCAGAGACTTCGGGAAGTGACACCCAACATTGACATTGACCCATGCCATGAGTTAAGCGAGCAACCCCGGTTGGTGTTTCATAAAGCTGTTCGTAAGTTACGAGCGATGTTAAGAACGACTGGTAAACCTTTCTTAAGATGCTTAACCATTGCCACTGAATATACCAGTTACCACAAAAAAGGATCACCGGTCGTTCTTTAAGTCGCTCTTAACGTACGAACAGCTTTATGAAACACCCATCCGATATCCTTCCCAGGATAATAACACCAACAAGAATGATCCACTAAACTCTTTACAAAGTCCCTACCAAATTTTTTTTACGAGGAAATAGGAATTTTACGACTCGCAGTATATCCAGGCGCGTACCAACGTAGGGTGGCCTAATTGACCCCCCCCCCCCCCACACACACACACACATACCCATCCGCCCCTTACCCATTTCCTTCTAAATATTTTTCCCAAAGAGTCGCCTCAACCCCTTGAATTATTATTTTAGTATAAATGATAATGTATTATCAAATATTTAGGGCGATGCTCTTTTTTCTGCTTGCTATCTAAGGTAGATATTGACACATTGTTAAAGAGTATATATATTACTGAATGTTAATCATTGATTATTTTATAAACACAATGTATTTTTGCTGACATTTAGGGCATTTTTCTAGCAGACTCGAAACCCGCCTCCTTCTCTGCTGACAACAAAATCATGCAAATATTCAATGTGTCCTTTAATGCTTAATTGCTTGAGAGTTTATAGGAACATGTTTTCATGTGAAAAAAACATTCATAAGAGTATACTTAATTTGGTGATGGGACAAAGGGTTTGCTGACACTCGTCTCTTCTTCCCACTTTCCCCTTAACACAAAATGGCATACGTCATCCCGGGTGGGTGTTTCATGAAGCAGTTCGTAAGTTATACCATGGTCACATTTGCTCTACGGCTGCCGTACGGTGGCCGTAGATACCTGAATTCGAGAGATTTCTGCGGCGGCCGCAGAAAATCTACGGTGGCCGCAGGGTCGACGTACGGCGGATTCCTACTTTTTACAGGCCGTAGGGGTGGCCGTAGAATTTTAACGCGGAGTTATAACACTTTTTCTTTTCTACGCTCGCCGTAGAAATCAGACTAGCCGTAGGCATGGCGTAGAACGCTCTACGGCGGCCGTACGTCGAGCGTACGGTGGCCGTGCGGCTGCCCTCTTGTTTTTCTTCCCTCCTTTCCCCTTCTCCTTTTGTGTTATCTGCTCGGAGCCACCAGGCGCGTATTTAGACTTTTGTACCTCGGGGGCCCGACCTATAATTTTGGCCCATATGCATGTGTACTTTTCGAACAAAAATGGCGACCCCTCCTCGTCAGGCAAACAGGTGGCTTAAATGCATGTTGAATTATCTTATTTCATAATCACATGAAAAAGGGCAAGTGCAGACCACTTTTTTTAAAGCAAAGTATCCATAAATAGGATGTAATACCACTTTTTTTAAGAACAAATGTGACCAGGAAGCACAGATATTGCATTTTCACCAGGGGCTAAATTGGGTAAATTATGACCTTATTATTATTATTGTTATCATCATTATCATCATGTTGAGTTAAATGCTAATTTTTGTTGTTTCCTATATAGGGTGTAGTTCTTACTTAAGACTAATGCGTTTATTAACATCTTAACTTTATTCCTACAAACAAGTTAACATGTTTAAGTCAAAATAAATAATGCGAACGCGATTTTTAGCTTGTGTGTATAGACCTGAAAATAGAATATTCTGATAAATTTTGTAAGCATGAGCAGGATGGGTATTTATCTATCTGTCAGGGCGAGCTGAAAATTGTTTATATTCCAAAATGACCCAAAGTTTGGAAATTCTAAGCATTATTGGTAATCATGAACAGGATCGGTACTTACAAATTATTCGACGCGAGCGCCAAGCGCGAGCTGAACTTTTTTTATATTCCGTTCCAAAACTGGACATTCTACGCAATTTAGGAATTCATTAACAGGATGTCCATCAAACTAATTATTCGATGCGAGCGCGACGTGCGAATCACCCCAAAGGTCGAATTTGTCCCCCCCCTTCCTAGGTCGAACATTACTGATCGTATAATATTCAGATCAGTGTCAAACATTAATTTGGCGACCCCCCTTCCTAGGTCGAACATTAATTTGGTGCCCCCGCACTTTTATTACTCCCCCTTTCTCCTTTTCCCTTCTTCTTGTTTACTTATCTCTTTCTTTTCTCCCTTTTCTGTTTCTCTTCTTTCCCCCTCCTTTTTTTATCTCCCTTTTCTTTCCCTTTCTTCCCTCCCTCTTTTTGGCGCCCCCTTTTTGCCTACTCAGGGGCCCGGACCCCGAAAACCCACCCCCTCCCTCCCGCCCAGAATACGTGTATGGGCGTGGTGCGAAACTGTGAAAATTTCTGAAATGAAATGTCTAATGTAAAATATCATGATGAGTGTGAAAAGCAATTCATGGTATACTCACTGTATAGTTCCCCCTGCGGCCGCCGTGAGGGCGCCTTGCGGCCACCTCGCGTCTGCCGTAGAATTTGTCAAAAACCTACGGCCAGCGCAGGGTCGCCCTAGGGCGACCGTACGTCATGATTTCAAGGACTTACGTCAGCCGCAGATTTTTTTTCTCCATAAATTAAAAATACGCCGTGCGGCGACCGTAACATATGTGACCGCTAGAGTAAGTGGCCGTGGAAATTCTGAGGCGACCGTAGAATTACTACTTGCCGTAGAAATTTTAGAATCTACGGCGGCCGTAGCAAATGTGACCAAGGTATTAAGAACGATTGGGGATCCTTTCTTGTGGTAAATGGTATATCCATTGGCGATAGTTTAGCGCATAAGGAAGGTTCACCAGTCGTTCTTAAAGTCGCTTTTAACTTACGAACAACATTATGAAACGTCCCCTGGTGTGACAATTCTATTGACACTGTTTATACATATCGTATCCTCTGCCAGAGTCCGCCTTTTAAAACATCAAGTGTCTAAACGTTTTAAATCATCACCCCAGACAAATCAACCGTGAGGAAATCCCATCCTAATTACTTTCAGGGATGGTGTTTACGACTTGAGTATTCGATGACAAACTTCTTTCCGTAAGATGTCTCTCAATTTCCTTTACCCCTCGACCCTAATTTACATTTCACTATCAATCTCATAACTTTTGATGTAGTTGTTTATCAACTTCCTTCTTACTCGTATACGTAATAATGGTAGTAATGTTTATGTAATAATTATCAGTGAGATGTTCGATTACGATTTATGGAAAATTAAATCATGTCATTAACCTTTGAAAAGAATACAGGGACATTGTCTTTTTGAAAGCCACTCAGAGCTTCAGTTTATTTTTCACTCGAAAATGGCAACAACAAAAAATGGCGCTCTATTCGATATGGGACAGTAATATAAGATTTCAATAATATGGATTGAACCCAGATACCTAGATATCTATGTCCTGTGAGCTTTCCTAATAGTGGAGGTCGATATTTTATCTGTGAAATATACTTTGTTGCCATCGATAGAAACACCATTTTGTGATACTGTTCTGCTTTGTTGTTTGAAAGCTCACTCTGTTGCATGAAGTGCATATATTATTTGGTTACTCCACTTTTGCTCGTTTAGATTTGATAGTTATCCCTTGATATGGGTTTCCTTCTTTATTCCAGGTATATGCACAATGCGCTTTTGCGCCTGAGTAAACGAAATTATTAATAATTGCATTACATGGTGATAAAAATCTGCTGAATCTTCCATGTATTTTTTTTTATAGGTTATAAAGTTATTTAGCTGCATCCCACGAGAATAGGCCGAATGCAATAGTACGTTAAACCCATGTTTCATACATGCATGCACAATGCATCAAAAACTGGCATTATTAAGAAGGAAATAAGCACACAGAGGAGCGAAGGGAACATTTTCTCATTCGCATGTCCTCATTCGTGGGTGAAAATTGCCAATTTGATCGTAGGATGGTTGAGCGGAACAAATAATTTAGAAACGCTTAACCTTTATAGAATCATGCTGTGCAAGCGTCTGGTACTAAAATGCTTCGTGGAGCTCAAGTGGGGAGATCGAGGGATTATTGAAATGTGTGGTCGGGTAGGAGAAAAAAATGAGATGGAGATTGGAATGTCCAAATGAAGTTGTAAAGGATTAAGGACGAGAATGTACGGAACTGGCATTCTTTCTATGAAACGTAACATTTAAGGGTAATGTGTACTGGTCTATGCAACATTCTTTTTAGGGATGTAATATATTGCGTTTCAACCCTGATCCGCACTTTTTTATTACTAGGATTACGAAAGCGAATTGCTATTTCCACTACAAACGCTTTTTTTTCAAGTAAAAGTTTGAATCTTTGAAACAACCTATATTTCGAGGACTATTTTGAAAACTTGCACTGTGTGTATCTTAAGAGATTTTTAATTCTGGGTTTTCACAAGGATAAAGCAAACTCCAAACTAATGGGGAATTTTCAAAACAACTTGGTTGGGTAAGCCGTGGCAGTAGAAAAAAGTGCGCGCGGTATTTAGTCCAGGTAATGAAGTCGTGATTTTAAGGTCATTATACCAGTGGGATTTCTTTTTCTGAACAAAATTTTTGAAAAAGATGGAAATCAATCGGAACAGCATGTGAAAGCCAATGAAACCACGGGTAATCATGATTCAAGCAATACCATTCCGTCTTGTTCGTGGAGTGAACGCCATTTTGACTGAATAATGTAATGAAAGCTTGAAGATGGAGAGTATTGATATTTCATAACCTGCAAAGAGACTGTCACCGTGGATTCGAATTGTCATTTGACCTGCCGGCCACTCATTACCACTCATTACCCGTAGCGCAATGACCCCATAATTACGGTGCAAAAATTCTGACATTTTTCATTAAAAAACATCTTTTTTTCAGATCTCGAGTGGTCATATTTTCAGAAAATAATACTTTTTTTCTTGGTCGTGTGTGTTTTTTTTTTTTGGGGGGGGGGTGATGGACATGGCCCAAACCTGTACACCAGTACCATGATTGATATTTCGATATTTTCCCCAATAATCTTCTTGAAAACGACGGTATATTGCATTTCCACAGGAACTACGCTTATTAATATTGGGAAGATACATATTTGTCGCTATCGTGATTATTCACGAGTCCTGGGGGTCCTATCAAGTCCTATCACGGAAAGCCAACTGAATTCAGGCATTTAATAGGGGGAACCTCAATATTTCTCATAGATCCAATTTCATAACAAGTGTGATTCATTTCCTTGAATCTCCTGCTTTAAGCTATGTTTCTAGAACAGGGTTGGCATATTTCCCGCTTCGGAGGCTTATTTCCCGGACGCCGGAAATAAGCGGTATTTACCGCTTTTTCCGGTATTTACCACTTTCCACGGGAATTACTGGGAAATATAATTTTCCACTCAGTTTTCTATAGGGATTGTGAAATTTTGAATATAAAAAAAAGGTGGCCAGTATGGTTGCTCTGGTGTGTACCATTTGTGTGAGTGTGTGTGTTTGTTTGTGTGTGTGTTTATGTTTGTGTTTGGGTGTTATCTATGTCTGTTATCATGAAATGCTGGATAAAATAAAATACTAAAAAGATCCCAAATATACATCTAATTTAGATTCTTTAATTTCTCTGTCATCCTCATTGATGTCACTACATTGTATCTCTGCTATATCTTTCTTCATCATACCATCTCCTTGGTCGTACATGTATATCGAGGATATCCTTGTCTCAATGTGCACCAGACGTTCTTTTGAAATTTTGTTGATCTCACTGTGACTGATTAAAAAGAGAAGAAGCTATTGTAAAGGGAAACAATGGAGCATGCTCCAAGATTGATTTGTTTACAATAGCTTTCAATCAATATGAATATGACAAACTGTACAAGTTATTTATTTTACATTTCCCATGAAACATGCAGTAGCTAAAAGTATGCCAATTATGTTGTTATTGAATTCATTTTATATTTCTTAACCCTAATTCCTTCGGGGGGGGGGGCATAATGCCCCCCCCTCGACAATTTTCGCTGTATATCTGCTGCGCAAAATTTTTTGACCTCGCTGCTCACTGACTTTTTACTTTCAAGTCTCGCGCATATTTTGATACCAAATTTGTGACGCCCGGGTACACGGTGACGACATTACGCAAAATTATGTAAGTGCATGTCAGACCCAAAATTGCTCATAAACGTGATTTCATGTACAAATCCAATGCAAATTGTGTATTTAACCAAAATTCATAAATGTATCATTATTTCTTTTTTTACTGATTAAACTTAATTAACTTTGCTTGTTTATGATCAGAATTAAGTCTGGAACGATTTCCATTGAAAAAACAGTAAAAAACAAAGAAATACAAGAGAAATTTAAAAAACAATAAAATACATAAGAAATCGGTCTTGGTACCAGAATTTTCTTCATTCACAATTGTTAGGAATGCTATAAAGAATATTTTCAGCAAAAAATTGCATTCTAGACTAGTTTAGTAAATCAGAGCAAAAAGTATGATTTCATGAATAAATTAGAATAAGAATACATGTATATGAATTCAGTGAAATTTACCAATGCAACTGCGTAGATTACGTCATTCTCTACCATCATGCAAATTTTTGTGATGGCACAATTCGCGGCTGAGATCTTATCCCCCCCCCCCCCCCCGGAATGACAAGAATCAAAATACCCTGGGAGATTTAGGGTTAAAGGAAAAAGTTAAACCCCGGGAGAAATATGTTTTAATATGATTATTCAATTTCCAGGAACATAATTTGAGTTTGTGTACGTATGTGTGGACTTAGATCCTATGTGTGTTTGGGTACATGTATGTACATGTATGCAGTATGGATTTTATCTGTTTGTGTGTTTCTACTATGAGTTTTGTGATTCTAATTATTTCAGAACACTTATTTTCACTTGTTGAGGTTAAAAACAACTAAAATTATTGAAAAAAATAATTATAAATCATATTTCCCGTTTTTTACATATTTACCGGACGCCCATCTTATTTACCGGACGGTATTTACCGGTATTTACCACCGTAATTACCGCTACCGGTATTTACCGCCCAACCCTGTTTCTAGAATTTTCCCCAGTAATACATACGCATTCTTAAGTGGTAAACAATTCGACGTGTATAGAAGAATATGTTAATCTTCTTTTTTCACGCTCAACCGATGAAATACCATACTACCTGACATAAATAATGAAACATTATACGATGTAAATTAATATATAATCATTGACATTAATCTGAAATAAATTTCAGATTAGTTAACATGAATATACGGGAAATAAGTCGCTCTCTTTAAACGAAAAGGATGGAACTTTAAAAACGCATTTTCCGTAGCAGAGAATACTATTGTGAGCAAGGATGTAATTATGGTTTATCCGGTCATGAGCCAAATTTGGCTCCTGTCATCTCATTTCCTTTTGTTCATACGTTCGCTCATTTTATTATCATAATAATGTTACGTTTTTAATAAAATTTTAAACTTTATAAGGCGGTACCACAAAGGTTTCAATTACTTTAGTTAACTGAAATGAAATCTCCAATAAAGTTGTTCTCAGAATATCTCGTCACAGATAAGGTAAATAATTTGTGATAAATGATTCAGATGTAGATACAAACATAGTCTTCTAATCAACCGTGATATTATTCATTGCATTACCATTTAGATGAGTATCCCTCAAACCTGATTGTTTCTACTCATAAAATTATGATAGTAATTAAATTGGTCGAGACTGGCCCTTTTAATGCCAAAAAAGCTTTGTATATTTTGTGCCTGTAGTTCATATCGTTGAATTGTTTACCCCTTTTAACATATCATGTATTCTATTAAAATGATAAACATTTCTGCCGTTGTTTTTCTCTTTAAATCTTGCTAATCACTTCTATTTTTGGTCTTTCCGATCCATTCTTTCTAAACATTATATGCAAACAGGAATACTGGCAATGGAAACGCTTTCATTCCTTTATATAAAAGGTGCCATGCAGGCTTTTTCATATTTTGCTGTTTCTCTTATCGGGTAAAGAAAATGTATCATCTTTTCTAGACGCCCTAGATACAGCTGATGCCTTCAGCATCTAAGCGTTAAACTTAATGAGTGACCGATTCTTTGGAATTAGTTGTGACAGAAAAGGGATACCAGCCGCGATGTCCGACACAGTTCGAGTCTTGGATCCCAGGCAAATCTAGGACAAAGTGACAAGGAATATTGAAATTCTATCTTGATAACAATTCTTTGACGCTAACCGACAGGCATGAATTTTCTGATCTATATTTTATTAACAGATTAGGACGTGTTTTTTTTCTGAGAGATTTCTTTATTTTCTGGACATGTGGCATGAATACTGGCTCCAATGTCTAGTCATATGGTCACAGGTGTGAGTGCGGTTCCATGACATTTTCTCCGGCGACAATTGCTCTGCTTTAAATTCCACACACTTAATCGAATGACCAATTCTAATAGTTAAGTCGCGTGCAATTTTTTTTTTTAAATGAAGAGATTAGTTAAACGCATTTTATTTTATTAATCATGGATAATGCCAACTAAGCTTTGTTGCATTGCATTCAGCTTTTATTATGTGACCTACGTGTACCACATCACCAATAAGTCGCCAGGGGTAACGTTTACCTGTAAATAGCCAATATAGTAATTTAGTCTCCAACCCCCCCAAAAAAAAAAAAATATCTGTGACGCTCTATAATAATAAATAAATAAAAAATAGCTTATCGGAAAGAGAAATTATTTTTCTTCATACTGTGAAAATTTAAAGTCGTAAAGTTTGAAAAAAGATACAAGAGTTTCTTGGACACTTCTTTTTCGGACTGCTTGGAAGTTTCACTGAGATCTCATGCTTGAGTGAAACCCAACCTCAAACCTTGTTTTCTCCTTATATTTTTAAGTTCTTGCTGAATTTCCTCTGCATTCAATCAAGTACTTAAAATGGTAATTGCTGGTCAATTTTAACATAATATATGTCATTTTAAAGCTTAGGAAATGAATGTCCGAGCCCAATAAAGATCTCAATATTTATTTTGATTGACTTATTGTTGGTTTGTGGGTGGCAGGTCACATGTATAACTTGGTTCATTTAAAATCTTTATTTGAGTTGAACAAAATTATAGTTACTATAAAGTTATTTTGAGAGCGACGAATCAATGTAATAATCAGTGGTATTAGCATTTTAAAGACATAAGGATAAAATCCATAGAAGAAATAGCGGCGTTAACAACGGGCGATATCAATAATCAAAATGCAGGTATGCATCTCGTCATGTAAATCTCATTTTGCTACTACGCACTCTGAATTTTGTTTAAACATTGTAAAAGTTTAACTATACTCCGATCAAATAACAAATTCATTAGGCCAATGTACGTATCAAGGTTTTAGATATCACAAATTCATCTTGGGAGAAGGTCAGTTGTATTAATCAAGTAGAACCTGATTTGATTAGTATCAATTTGTTCGATCAATTTGCAAGTCCCTTGAATTGATTACTAACACCAGACACGCTGGCACAGAGTCCCAGCCCGTCGAAAGATACAGCATAGTATACCGATGGTGGAACGGAGGGAAATTATAGAAAATGAAAGGGAAAAGAGATAGAAAGGGAGAGAGAAAGATAGATTATGTATGCGTGCGTTTATGAGAGCGTGGGTGTGTGTGTGCGCGTGTATGTGTGCATGAGACAGAAAGAAAGAATATTAGGATAAACTTACACAATATATATTTTTTCAAGTAAAATTTGTGATTTAAAAAGGCGGATGTATAATTTCATATATATATTTTTTTCAATGACAAACTTTGATTAGTTATGGAACTTATGTAAAAACAGTCTTTTTACAAAAATTTTCTCATTTGTTTTATTAGTTTTATAAGCGTCAGGCCTTCTGAATATAAAGAGGGCCTGCGTTTGTCAGATTTCAAGCAGTGTAATCTGAATTAAACATATGTTGAGAGGAAAATGAATATGAATCAAGGAACTTGATGAAGTGAAATCAATATACCGTAGATAACTGGATTAACCCTTACCAATGGTTCATATGAGCTCATATTTATATATATTTATTCTATACTGTCATCATGACCGTGGAAATTGTTCCATGAAAAGGATCATGGGTAGATCTGGAGGAAGGAGAAAACCGTGAAATTCGCCATTATGCGGGTCTCAAAGAAATTTAGGGAGGCGGTTAATATACAACTTAAGACATCGAAGAAGTGGAGCGAAAGACTGTCCAAGCACGAAGAGTCGGTTGGATGATGATTCAAGGAGATGTTAAAAAAACCTTGGTAGAAATGACAGAAATCTGATGTGTTATACAGATTAGAACAAAAAACAACAAAAACCACAGCGTAAAAGAAATGTTCCCATTTACACCGAGATTGCTCGAGTGCCGTTTTAAGACTGTGGACAGGAAAGCGAAAAGGGGATGTTTACCTGAAATGAAGCTTGATGCTTACAATCTCATTCGTGCTAAGTGTCGCGTAAACAACACGTTCTTGAATCGATCTAGGGGCACTTCGTTGTTGCAGTGCCCTGATCAATCATTTGGACGAATTCAGGAGGTAGAGAAAGTGTCAAATTAAATGCTGCTTCCTAAACGGATCCATTGTATCGTGTAATCATTTACATTTGAGTGACAGTGATGCAATGGACCAGGGGCTGTACGATCAATTTAAAAACAATAATGTAAAAATATAAGTTATTGAAACGTTATGCCAAAGGCAAACTCTAGTATAACGAAAATTATTTTCATCAACGGATTTGTTATGTACGGGTGAAACAATGTAAAATTAATTTCGCCAGAGTTTGGTATATTTTAGCCTTTCGAGCATGGTGGAGTTAATTGGGCAATCGTGAAGTCAGTCGACAGCGATTTATGTACGTGAAATGACATGGAGGGTGGTGGATGGTTACGAAATACATGTACATAATTATAAACATTTGAAGTACCACTTGGGTTCTTTGTTGTACAAGTATTCCAAACTTTATCAAACCGGTTGTAAAGTATTTTTTTGTAGTATTGGTTCGGTAACAAAGGTAGCGGGTGTACGTCACTTTACGAAACTCCCCAAAGACTTGGCCAATAATTGCCACTTATGAAAAGGTCATGACAGAACCCAAGGAGAAATCAAAAGTGAACACCGGGAGGAGTAGGATCGTATGGAACATGCTGTATCTGTTCTTATTGATTTTTTTCCTTTAAATATTTGGTTAATGTTATTAAAAACAAGGATTTCTTTGTTACTTATAATTAGTTGCTGTTAAAAGAAATTTCTATAAAAGCGCTTCTCACAGTTTGTTAACCATGTGGAATACGAGTAAGATACACGTTCTTGAAGTTGGACTTTTTTGTTATCGCTTTGCAAATTATTACTGGCCAAAAAGGGCCCATTTTACAGTTCGGTTTACAGGTACGTTCGGATTGGCGGGAATTTCGCAGTTACGAATTCCTGCATAAGTCTTCCTTTAGATAATAAACAAATACCATAAACACCATAGGAATAGGATGTTGCGATATCTGAATATTTGAAGTTCTTTTGTGCTTCAAGTCAACGTCCTCCCCTAATTTGATGGCAAAAAAATGTTTCCAGTGATTAATTTCATGTGTCGAATTTAAACATTTCTGCTCACTGGAGAAACATTGTTTTCTTCTAGGTTTTAGTCCTAGTATTCAAGGGTAAAAGCGTCGCCATTTGAGAAAATTTACTGACTAAACTAAATATGCAATGCAATAAGGGAAGACAATTCATTTTATTTTTTTCTCTTCGCAATCCAAACTCTAGCAGGGGTACAATCAACAGGTCAAAAGCATTCTGTTAACTATTTGAATTAATGCTATGAAATCATAATGAAGAGTAGCCTAGTCACCTTCTTGTTTGACAGGGCAAGGCTTTCTGAGCAACGTAGATACGAAGGTAAAGTAGTAGAAGGTCAATTATCGTAATTGTGTTTGTATAGTATATAGGTTCGTTAATAATTGATTGGTGTTTGGGCCTTGAAAATCTATTCTTCATCAAACTAATGTCGTTGAAATCACACGTCCTTCCAATGAATAGACATGTCCTTGATTTCGATCTGGAATTGAAAAACCAATCGTGACGCAGTGGAACCGCTGAAAATTATTTTCGTCCAAACGGAAACAGAGCCGCATGGAGTGAGGCAGCATACTCACATTAATGTAGAATTTGTAGTACACTTACAGTTGATTATTTTTAGTAAATGTGAGAAAGTTGATTGAAATGGTGGACAGAAAGGTGGATCGAAACCAGGGGTCTAAAAAGCAATTGTTTTTAAATGACTCTGCAAAGAGTGAGCTCATTGCAAAAATGGTTAGTTCGACTAGGTGGCCAAGTGTCCTACATGTATGTGTCCGAAAGGTGACGAACATGATTTCAGATGGATGGGACTAGATGAGGAAAAATGGTCACTTTTTGTGGAAATATCTAAAAAGCAGAGTACAGATTATAAAAAGGGCACAAGAGGAAGATATTCTTATCTTGATCTACAAACTGCTTAAATGCTGGGTCACACCGCCCGAACTTTGTTCAGTTGTTCATGTCAGTTGTTAGGGCGTTACTTGAACGGTAGGGAGAGGGGGACAAATTTCAACAACGTTTGTCACCGCGCACAAAATGGGGAAAATCGAATACACGGGCGTTCGTCTTACCGGTGCACTGCTGAAGCCGGCGTTGCTTTAGCGTTGGTTTAACGGTAGTGAGCGTTGTTTAAGCGGTGACGCGAGCATTAATAGAGCGGCGTTCCGCGCATGCGGATGTTGGTTCGGCGGGGGTTTACAGTTGGTTTAGCTACATACCGCTTTTGACTACGGACCTGAAAGGATCGATTCCAAATAGGCTCCCAGTCCATTTCTCCCCGTGTTTATAGCCAAATTCTGGTCCCTCTCCGACACCTCAATACAAACGCTAAACCAAAGTTCATCACCGCAGTGGGTCGCTTCTTTAATGCCAAGCACCGTTCCAGCAATCCCGTGTCCTCTCGTAAAACGCTTACAATCACTCCACCAAAGTTTGGGCAACGTTTAATCACCGTCCGGGGCAAAGCCAGCGAAGCAGCGATGGTCTAGTGTTAAAGATTTCTGCGTTGGCCTAGCGGACCCAAGCGTCCACGAACTTGCGTCTAGCGATGCTAAACTTTGACTGGGCGTTGTTGGCGCGGTGGTGAACTTTGCCCGGAGTCAATTTGCTCCTTATTGCGCGCAAATTTTGTGCATCAAATTTGGAGCGGTAGGAGGGATCATCACGGGCTGCTATACGGGGGGCGGTGGATGAACGGTGGTAGACAGTAACAAGCGTTAAGCGATTATTTTTATTTTTTATTATTTTACCGAACGTAGGAACGGCGGTGTCGGTTATGCTTACTCTATAAATATTAAAAATTCAATGATTCAATATTTTTTATGTTTATTATCCGCTTTTCCATGGCTATTTGATTACAGGCTGATTGTATCTTCCAAGTGTGTATCGAAATTGGAATCGACTTCGTTTTATTTGTTGAAGTAGAATCGGCCCCACACATCTGCACATGGTAAAACGAGCAGCAGATGAAACAAAGAACCCAAAACTTAGAATCATTTTTTTTTAAGAAACTAGGGCGTTCAAAACAGAATCTCTGGATACAGCCATGTTCATGGGCACTGGATCACAGGTTCATGTTTGCACATAAACCATGAAAGCCACCAAACCGCATATGCCATATAGATATCAAACCACTTTCGGGGGTAGATCAATAAACGCCTCATCGGAGGACAAAACCAATGGGATAAATAAACAAAGTTAGGAGGTGGTTAATTAATATTTAAATGGCGAGATAAAGAAACAATGGAGCAGATGAATAAACAATCATAATGGAGTTAAGCTGGTTCAAATGAATGATTTAAAATAAGACAAAGTGAATGAAATTAATAAATTTATTAAACTAAAAATGTGAGATTATATTTTATTCAATAGTACATGTTTTGTATATAATACCATGGAATTTGATTGATTGTTTCTAACATTCAGTAATACGTGACGATACATAAATATTGAATTGAATTGAACGGCATAAACGAATGGACAGATTGTATAGAGTAAATAAACATAAAACAAAAAAAGTAAAGAAATAGGTGGATTGGAAAAAATAAGGGACAAAATTTGAAAAGAAATTAACAAACATGAAGTATAAATGAAGGTAGAAATTAATGATGAAAGATAAAACTAATTTGGATTGGTTGAATTAAGTAAATAGGTTTTATAGAAAAAAGCTGATAAGTTACATGTAATCAAACAGCGAATTTCATTTAACTATTAAAATTGTTGGATTTATAAAAAATAATCTGTTTATATTAATAATTTATTGATACATGGCGAAAACAATAATATGCCTGAAGGATTGACTGAACAAGGGAAACTTATCTCTGTGTCATTTATGAGAATAGTATCATTTTCAGATTTAAAAGTTTTGTTTGTTTTTTCAAGGCGCACAGAATCAATTTGTAATTCAAGGGAAACGTAAGTTGATTACAAGATTTTTAACAGATTCGTGGGTCAGGTAAAAACGTGCCATTTAAGGTTAATACACGAGTTCAAAAGAAACACATGCTGCTGAGCGACCAATACTAAACTTCGATTTCCATCGAAAGTGAGCCGGGGCCAATCATTTCACCTGTTCATTTATTTGACCAAATGAAGCCCAGGGGCCCAAGAGCATAAGATGGATGACCGTTTAATTTTGTCATATAAGGTTTGATCACCCCATCGACGAGCAATAGCTTCGAACGAGGCCCTAGAGTGTCCCCCTACTTTACAAAGACAGGTCAGTGATGCATTTCTTGGATCATGATTACCTTGATATCCCATGGGAAGTCTCCAGAGTGCCAAGTCACGAACGATGTGATGGACAGTTGGAAGCCCCTTTGCATAAGTTCAGTTCGGACTTCAACGCAAGCGAATACAAAGATTACTCAACATTGAGAGTCAGGTGTACCTGTCTCTATAATTGGCGACCTCTCTCACATTTCACTCTTGCAATTTCATGCAACCCCAGAAAACTTAACTTTTGACCTGGAACAACCCCACCCCACCCCTTCCAGTTGTTTCGTTTATGCTTGCCCATAGTTGACAAAAAGGAATGCTAACATAACCAATATAGACAATTCCACCGCTGGTCACTGTTTATCCTAAAAAGGAATACTACACGAATTATCCACCCTATAAAAATCGCCTTATAAAGATACATATACGAATCCAATGCCAATGATGTTATAACCCTACATGAGTTAGTAAACATATTTGCAAATCTACTTTTCAATGAAATTAGCTTGAGAAATTATACTACAAAGAGTGGTTAAATCAATCGTTGTAGGATTATTACATCATTGGCATCTGGATTCATTTATTGCACTCATGCCTTACTTTTAACGCAAATCAAAATTGACATCGCTGCAAAGAATACCTCTTGATCATCCAAACATTAACACATACATAAATATGGTATCAAATTATTTCGGAGAACATACTTTTTCAGGCCATATATGTGTTTATGAACTAAATTTTTCTTAAGGCGCTGTCACACCTTGGCGTTTTAGACAGCGTATGCCCGACGTATGAGAAATTTGGCGAATACGCTGGCGTACGTCGAATACGTTACGGGTAAGTTTTGCATACGTTAAGAGTACGCTAAAACACGCTGGTATACGTCGTCATACGGCGAGGTCGTCGAAAAATTTTGAGCTTGCACATATGCCGTCGTATGGCTCATACGTCCCGCATACGCGGGCCATAAGTTGTAGGCAAGTAACGCGATCGTTGATACACGTTGACACACGTTACTCGTAAGTTACTCATAAGTCAATGTACGTTGAGATAATGTCCAGCGTACCCTAAAACTTACTTCTAACCTATGAGTAACGTGCTTTGAACGTATGTGTAACTTAACTCCAACGTATATTGACGTATGAAGACGTGCTCGGACGACCACAAAACTTACTGAACGTGTTTATAACTTACAGCTACCGTATAATGGCGTATTGACAACGATTATCGTGTTTATAGGAATTGGTATATAAAGGTGGGGTTCACAGGAGTTTTCTTCGGCATGGCGGTGGTGTTGATAGGTGATGTATCGTGCGGTTATGATTTGAATAGTCGAGCGGCAGCCTTTTTATAGGCTACGACACGTGTTCGTCAGCAATACGCTGCCGCGCGCTATGCGTAAGTTAGGCTATCGTAGGGCATAAGTTGTGTACGCCAGCAATACGCTAAGCATTCGTTGGAATACGTTACTTATAAGTTAACGAAGCGTTCGATATAAGTTACTAATACGTTATGTATACGTCTAACTCGTTATGAATACGCTAAGTATACGCCCAGAGTTGAAAAAAAATCAAAGTTCAGCGTATGCCGACGTTTTAGAGAAATTTTGATACGTCGGGCATACGCTGTCTAAAACGCCAAGGTGTGACACCACCTTTAAATCGGGGATTTGTGAGGTGTCAGATTTTTTTTACTCACACTGTAGATCAAAATAGGAGGTAAAGATACAATTACAGTAATATAAAACATTTCAAAAACCATTACAATAAAAGGAAGACAAGAATAAATTTGGTAGAGTCGGAAATGATACGACTGGAGTATTTACAAGGAAGAGAGTGACCATTTCGTAGAATCATAACATTAATGGATCATCTATGGTACAAATCCTCCTTAAAGTTCTATCATCTCTATGGTCGACGCGAAAAAGTACTGTACTTTCAGTTTTCAGTAGATCACTGATAGGGAAACTAGGTCAAGGGCCTTACACTCTGAGCTAATGCGTTTTTTAATCTTTCAATAATTGACATTTCAAATGGAAGGACGGAATGGAAATACAGAAATTGACATTTTCGTACGTCGACAGGTGGAGTTATGAGGCGGTATCAAGATACTTAGAACGAGTGGAGAAGATAATATCAACTAACTGAAAACACATTCAAAGAGTCTTTATCAGTCGTAAGAGCACAAAACAATGCCACATACGACTCAAATCAATGTCGCAGTCATGCAAACGAAATCGATCGAGACATTACTTTACTATACTTTACTATACTATTACTTACTATTACTTACTATTCTCAATGACATACCATCAGTAAAATAAGATTCCGCATTGTTTGTGTAACTGTGACATGAAAGGGAGGATCTTCTTATGTTTTACGAGTTTGATATCTGATAAAATAATTTTGGAATTAACAAAGTTCTCCCGTTAATCCCATCTCTCATGCAACACAGGAGGAGCTTTATTCAATTCATTATTCGAAAAATGGATAGTGGTTTTTTTTCTCCGTAGCTTTCATTGTTACTTCTCAAGGTATATTTAGGCCTACTCGAATCACATTACACTCTTAAAAAGGATCAAAATAACGAATCTGCTAGTGAATGTGCATCCCACCAATAACAATGAAAAAAAAATGCTTGTAATTCGGTTAGTTGGCGCCTTTTGGGGATGAAGCAGACACATTCATCAACGCACTGGTTATTTAAAGGTGACACGACATTATTTTGTTCCTGCGACAATTACTCTGGTCCAAATATCTCAGAAGGCATATGGTTAGAGTGAGGATTGTAAAAGAGTTTTTGGTTCAGAATAATGTAAAGATAAGGATTAGGGTTTATTTAGTTTAGGAGGATAGGTTTTATGTTTGGCGTAATGGGCATATTTTCCATCAGAGCAATTGTCGCCGGAGCAAATGGCATGGAACCTATTTTAAGAGGATAATGGATACGAAATTACTTCGTTTCGTTACTGTATATTTTCAAAGGAACTGTACGATTTGATCTCCCGACTGAAAATATCTCACTTCTAACTGATTATCATTCTTGTGACAAGCTGGAACTCGTAAACATTAAATCCCATTGGTCAATCTCTTGACTCGAATCCAATGCTCTGCAGAAGACTGTCTCTGCGTGACAAGTGTTAACCACGCGTCACGTCATCATACTTTAGTCTTCGTCTTTGGGAGTGTAGGGTAGAAGATGATTGGAAAGTATTTTTCTCTTTCCATATCTGACTCCTTTTCCATTCGATTTTTTTACAATATAATTTATTCTATGTCATTTATTTCATATTTTGGGCAATGGATATGACCAGGAATTCAAAATTACTGAGCAAAGAGCATGTTTGGTATGTGCTTTTCATATGTGCTCTTATATAGATTTATTCTGGAAGGGAAACATTGGTGAAATTGATTTAGTGGTCGTGGTCTACCATGGTCACTTGATCGGAATCCTGAGTGTTTTGTTTCAACATTTCTTTCAAAGTGAGTTCAAGCGAATGCGGCAATACTTGTTCCAGTCAAGAGATATCCCAGCCACGTGACCAAAAGAAAAATCCCCAAATAATCATGCAGATGAGGGCAAAAGTGTAATATTTGACTTCTGCGAAATGTGTTTTTAATGGTGCTATTTATTGGCGCCATTTGTAAGCGCTTGACAGCTATTTCAGTTCCAGCTGACGTAAGACGATGCTTCGTCTGAGCGTCTGAAGAGGAGATGACTGTGTTGATGTTCAATTTAGAGGAGTGTTTTGCTAATGCTCAGGCCTCTGGTGATAATAGCCATTTTATCCTATCGTCTTGTATCCCCCACTCTGCACTCTTTCTAGATACGAAGAATAGCCCTCATTCCCCAGGCAATACAAAATCTTAGAGAATTTCTTTGCTGGGTTGAAACCAGATCATTTTTTAGTTATATCTTAAGGAAAAAAACCATGTTCGAGCAGTAAGATGTTTTCTCGCGTCAAATCCGCTTGAAAGCTATGGGACTCCTCAGGCTCAAAAGGGAAAATCAGGCAATGATACTGTGTAGAAACGCGTTAATAATTGACACTGTAAAATAGAGAAAAATCCTACCTTGCGCAAAATCCTCATGAGTTCACTTTTTCAGGGTGTTACCATGATTTGCCCTGGGATAAGGATAAATCCACAAAATGCGACCACTTTATACTAAAAAGAAAGTAGCTGCGAGAAAAGGGATTTGTTGTAACCTTGCCTTTTATCTGGACTACATTACTTTCACAGGTTTGAATAAAGTTCGAATGTCCCATGCCACTGCATCTACTTTGTAAAACGCGATATTTGATATACGATACGATAATACGATAGTTCTTTCTTCTCTTTGAAAATATTTTCAAAAGATCAATTACAAAATTCATTTTTACACTTGAATTGACGAAGTATAGGCTGTACATGGTTCACACATTAATATAGACCTTACTTGTTGGATGTATGTTAACATATCCAGCATGACACAACCTGTTAATCTTACCCTTTTCGGCAAATATCCCTACTCAATACTGATCATGAACGAAAGTACTGATTCTCGTTAAACAATTTCCAAAAATGATAGATCATTATATTTTGCCTTGTCTTTGTTAAGATAAATTTGATATTGATGGATGTGTTCATTGTATGATTGATTGTGTGCGAGCGTGGTTCGTGTGTGAGGGTTCTTGCCATGTGCATGAGGATATAAGAAAGTGTGTATGCGAGCCAGGGTGTATGTGTGTGTGTGCGTGGGATGTGTCTGCGTGTGTGGGTCAGAGTGGTGCGTTTTTGCGTGCGAAGGTAAAATAAGAGAGGATCGGTATCATCACATTTAAATTGACGATAACCCCAAAAAGAGAGATCGTCACGGCATCCATCAAACTCCAGACGAATTGTACATAATTATATAAATCATATATTAGACATGTATACAGTTTATAAAAAGAAAAGCAGTCAGTATAGATCTACAACTTTCTTTTCTTAATTCTTTTAGTAGCATGAGCACAACCATGTAGTGTCCCTAATGTAATGAACGTGCTAAAGTTGTTCCTGAAATAAATTCATTGGTTTCACGGTGCGTGTTGTTCATCAATGTCTGTTAATTCCCAGCAAACGTATCCTTCGAGAATTCATTATACTGAATTCGTACCCAATACTAAGTTTCATATTGCATCGAAATGCAATATATCGGGTGTGCAATTATGTCAATCCAAATCAATTGGACTATCATGACCGGATTGTTCAAGCTCTCCACTGGTGTGGCAGTCATCGGCATATCCGAAAGATTTTTAATAAAACATACAAACCTGCAAAGACTTGCCACTCAATCCCATTCTTGGGACATCATCGGGATGGTCTGAATAAACAGGACGCATGGGGGAAATCAATGTGAAGGAATTTAATCAACCGTCTCATTCGTGCTCGCCAAAAAGTAGTTCCCCCTCGGGAGTCTTTGTCAAAATAGTATTGCACAATCATTTTCACTCTCTTGGCACGGATGATTCTTCGGTTTTGTTAAAGGGCGGCGTTTTCCTATCTTTCGGACTCTTTTGTGTGTTTTTCTTTTATAATTGAAAGCTATGCAGAATAAAGATAACTGCAGAATTGTCTATGTATTTTGCGATCCTGCATTACAGAAAATGCATAACTCGAAGAATGGCTGACTAGAACAGTATAATGAAATCAATGAATATCCCTAGAAATTATGTCTCTCACAGTAAACGTACTGTGTGTAGAGTTGCCGTATTAATAACCCGGCGACGACCCCCCCACACATTTTTTTACATACTTGAAATATGGCCATCCCCCTAACAAAATGAATCGGTGAAATAATTGATTAGTAATTAGCTTAATAAATAATAAATGATGACTAAATATATGAATGCAAAATAAAGGGATAATAATACACAAGATTAAAGAGTAATTGTAGAATACTTATTCTGTAAATTTTGAAAGGCTATACTTTTTTCAACATGTCTTTATTAAGGATTTCATTAAAATTGATTACATATTCTCAAGATAAATAAAAAAACTACAAATTTTCCTTTTATATATTAAGCAAGGATATGCAAATATATATATAATATATATATATATATATATACATGTATATATTCACCAAAGACTGAAGCAAATAAGGATGGAATGAAATTCCTTAAAAATGTACTTTTATATCTAAAAAAAAAAAAAAAAAAATAAACTGAGCCTCAACCCTCTACGTATTCTCATAATAATCAATATTGAATGACTGAATGATTTGCAGGAAAACAGAAATCAACATACATGTATTATTATTACATCCCATTTTACATCAAGCTATACACACACCATCATCGTCACACGCACGCACACACGCGTTCACACACATGTTTGCTTTGTAAAAACACAATACACGCGCACACCCGCATAAAAAGTAAAGCTTACCTTATTTCATCGCACCTCTGTATCTTGTCAATCATTTTGTATATTATTGGAGAGGATAGTAGTTTAATGGATCTTCTTCAATCAACCTATACCACATAATCTATAGGCATATAAGTGTTCATAATTGTGGAAGCGTGAATCTTCAACATATACTCACTTTTACCCGGAAGTCGTATCTCGGCCTTTTCCAAGATTGATGTAAGAGTTTTGGTATAGGTGAAAGCTACCATCACCTCTAATACTGGATTCTGTTCGATCGCATCCACGAGTCTTTGCATACCTATGTTCACACAGACAAAAAAAAAATATTGCGTAACAAAAAAAATAATATTTTTAAATTTCTTATGGTCATATCCAATGCAAATTAAGACGGTAACATTTGTGTTGGTATAAATGCGCACTTTATGAACGAAACTTTTCATCTTTATATACATGTATTTGGTACAACTGTATAAGCTGAGGCATTAATGTTCTCATAATGAAATAACTTGGGTTAAAATCAAACGACGAATATGAGTGGTCAATGTACACCTCAAGTCAGTTAAAATTCGAGGGGGGCAATGGCTTTTGATTGAAAACGACAATATGGGAACCCCTCCTGTGGACGTACTCTCATATGATATATTTCGTTAGTTGAAAAAACAAGTCATCGTGTATTTTTTGTAATTTGATATATATAATCAATGGCATCGCGTTCTTTGTTTTGGGTTGTGCAACTATTTTAATCATATTCTGTTAATTAATGGTGATGTCGTTTTTCTATCGAGTATTCATGATGTTGTTATTTCACACATTTTAATAAATTTTTTCAAAAACTATTTCAAATTAAATTATTTCAACCAGAGATATTTCGGCCGAACAATGTAGGTTTAGTTGTTTATATAAGCTTCAAGTTTTGTTCTAAGACATGAGAACTACAAGATTACGATAGTAACATGATCTCCTAATGTACATTAGACCATTACAGCCATCGATGTGTGAAATGTCTTCGGTTAAGATCTTCCTTGCAGATGTAACAAAAGCATTTTATGTTGACATATTGCATTGCGACATAATGTTGATATCCATGTATATCAACCTATAATTATGTTTTAAGAAATGTTGAGCTCTGATTAAAGTTGCCTATCACCATGATCACTTTGGAGTCCAGGGACTTGATCGACATCATAGGCTGAATGGTTCCAAAAACACTTATTTACTACATGGCGTTCCTTGATTGCTATCAATTCATCTTCTGATGAACAAAGTATTATGACATTATCGACAAGTTCCCGGCATATGAAAAAAAATTTTAACACCAACATTTCAACAAAAACAAAGCAAGCATGGAGGGAGGGGACATCCCTATATAGGATTAGAATTTATCGTTTCTCTTCTTTCAAGAGTTTTTGCGGCCTTCAAACTGCTACATGTACTTTATATTACCTTAACTTATGTTGACTGGGTTTTTCCTACATTATCAGTAAAGTTAATTAGCTTGTTAACCACCTGAAGTCAATTACGCTATTGTCATAATACTTTCGATGCATTATGAGGTTCAGGGAGGAAATGGTAATGTGCAAGATCAAAGCGAAAAAAATAGAAAATTGCAATCTAAAGCTTTCAAAAATATTTTCATATGCATTTGTCGGGTAAATTGGGATATGGGAAGATTTGGGTGGGATATGGGAAGATATGGGTTTTTGGACACCCCCCCCCCCCCTCTCAGATACACCACTACCTGTCGCTTTAGTAATACCGTTAATGACATGGCTTTTAATGAAATCGAAAACGTCTAAATCATTACAGTTACACCTTCACGATAAATGACTAGCAAAAATGTTGCCAGGTAGTTAATACCGACAGTAACCTTTGTAAATGTGTGCACTATCCAATTGCAATATGTTATGCCTTTTAAATGATTTATTCAGATCGGAGCTAGTCTGGTTATTTATTGACATTTTTCTTTAAAGACAAATGTCTAACCAGCATTTGTGGTTCTTGTTTCTCCGAGTGTTTTCAGAGGTTCTATTTTGTTAGGATTTAATTGATCTTACCTTCATCGTCAACTTCTCGAGAGACCAACAGATCCAGAGCGATACATAAACCAAGTCTAGCAGCTCTGGCACGAAAATCCACTGCAATGGACCTTCCGTAGCTATTATCCAGGGCGATGAGTCCTACCCAGTTCCATCCAAAACTCGCGATGAGTTCAGCAACAGCAGCTGCTTGATGAATGTCCGAAGGCACAGTTCTGAAGAACGTCCTGTACTTGGTCCGATCACTGAGCAAGGCGCTGGTAGCAGAATAGCTGATTATGGGGACACCAAAGTTCTGAGCGTAGTCAGCCACCGTTTCTGCACTTTCTGACGTATCGGGTCCAACAAAGAGCAAGGCAGATTGGTTGGTTATGGCTGGATCTGAATTGAGGGTGATCGCTTCCTCGTCGTACTCCAAGCCAAGGCATTGAGAAGCAGCACGAAGTGCAGAACTCTTCCAGTTGCAGATATCCCTAATGTCATAGTCCAGGTGGATGTGTCTCAAGATGTCAGTATTGTGGTTGATCTCATCAATGGCATAAGTCATTGCCCGAGCACGAAGGTAGGAAAGCATATGGTAACCATCACAACGCTCACGGGCTGGACCTTCCGTCCAACTCATGTCATCAATGTCTACACGAAAATGAATGGAAAATAGTCCACATAGCTTGACCCTTACATCAGTTGGAATTGGGGTGGTTGGTTGGGCTACTGAAGATTCCAGAAGTACGTTACCACATATCCCCACCACCAGCAACAAGTGCACAGATCTATATGCCATTGTTTGTATAAAGCAACAGTTCCGTGATGACTAAGACGTGACAACACTCCTGAAATCTCTCAGAGTACTTTGTTAACACTGTAAAAATAAGGGAAACCTGTAAATTTTCTTGCACAGGTTCAATCACAATGGTGAGACGGCAAGTGAGAGAGACGGGATAATTCAATCATGTCAACACCACCAGTTAAAACCCACATGACATATTAAAGAATCCAAGTTAATTTCACTTGATGTTAAATAATAAATTCTTTCTCCGTGGAAGATGAATTGAAGGAAATGGCGAGACAGTTGGCATCCGATCAATATTTCATCAAGGCTTCCGAAAATAAATGCAAAAATTGATCCCTTAGCATCCCGGCTAGATCAGCTTCGAAGTGAGCGATAGAGAGAGAGAGGAGGAAAGTAATCTGCTTAGAACGTCCCTACTGCTAGAACTCCCGAAACATTTAGTGAGGTGGATGCGATGTATGGCATACCACACCCTATTCGTTTCTCATCTCAGTTCACTGATCGAAGATGCATTGCGAAATCCACACTCGTAAATGCATTGGACGAGCGAATACTGGCGCACACCAACCAATATCGCGCCACTGTCCGCCTTCGGTACAGATTGACATGCATGCCTCTCGGATAATAATTACCACCTGAAGGAACATATTGAACCTGCTTTATTTCACAATTAAATCTAAGGGCCTCTATCAATTTTATCAATGCAAATTTCAACAACATGAGTAGTATGGTAACGCAATATGGTGTGACATAAAATTATGAAAGAGAAATGAAATGTTGAAAATTGATTTTGAAAAATATCATTAATGACAAATGGATGAAATATAAGTCCCTATTGAGAAAACCATGTGGTGACCATTTTATTTTTTCGACAAGCGTTTTATGTCACTTATTGTTTCGCTTTCAATTCGCATAACTTAGATATGAGGAGATGTTAAGTTTAAGTATCAAAATTTAATTGCATTATTTCTAAAAGTTGATTTTTTTTTAATTGTAGTAGACATGCAGTCTGAAACCAAGTACATATTAGATTCATTTTGACCTTAAAATTGATGATTTTGAATATGACTTTATAACCATGAACATGATGCGTATTTTATAGTATATAGATATAATTGCTTATTTATTCCCAAGGAAGACATAGGACGTAGAAAATTTGAAATTTGAGTATTTTCGAACTGTGAATACTTTATTTATTGATTGATTGATTTTCGGAATTATTCCGTAATGTAAAACGTGTATATCTAAATATAAACTGTATACATATTTACAGCGCGTCCCCCAAAAATGTCCCTTTGACATAGGACTGAATTAATTCTAAAATGTGGTAGGATTCTCAAATAAATGTTCATGAGTAGAAAGCTCATTTCATGTTCTAACTTCTATGAAAATTTCATTGGTCGCGCTTCAGCGGTTTTGAATACACACTCTGTTATGTAACAGTGGTGCATTTTAGCTCATTCCAAGTTTGCAGCATTGATGCATTTCTTCATTGTCTATGGCATGTTAACCCCGATTCTTACATCCAGGATCTGAGCAGGGATAATTCCCTAATCATATCTAGGCTCATCAAATCATAAACCTGAGCATGTTCAGAAGGACAAGAAACATAAAAAATTTAAGTTTGTTTGATGATTGATAAAGGGAATCAGTGCACCAACTTGAAAGAAAATGTGAATGATGGATGAGTAAAATAAGCTGGAAAAGGGGAATCCACAAGTTAATCACCCTTTGCGAAAAGAAACTATACCAATTTTTTTTTACTTTTTTCTTTTAAAAAGTTACACTGAATTATTGAACTTGACCTCAGTAGTTAATTAACTAAAAAAAAAGTAATGAAAACAAAAATGCAGTATTTTGGAATTATGCATGAAACAGACATGACCCGTTATCTCATCATTGTGCATCTCCCGTTCATCAAACATGATATGAACTGTCAAATACTGTTTTTGCCCTTCTGAACATGCTCAAGGTTGTGATTTGATGAGCCTGGAGATTTCCCTGGTCAGAATGAGGAGATAGAGGTGATATCTCCTTGGTCAGAATGGTCAAAGGGGGTTGATATGCAAGAAAGTGCAGAACACAAAGCAGTGTTGCATGCATACAAACTTGGAATGGGCTGAAAAGCACCACTGTTACATAGTAGGCTGTGTATTCAAAACCACTGAAGCGAGACCAATTAAATTTTTATAGAAGTTAGAACATGAGATGGGCTTCCTATATCCATACATTTCATTGAGAATAATTTTAATTTTTGGAAATTATTAAGCCGCATATCAGAGGGACATTTTTTTTGGGACGCGCTGTATATCGATTAAGTACTGCTTAAAATGCTGGAAAATGAAGAGGAAATGTTTGTACTTCGAATACATAATGCGAGCAAAACGTATACGAGCTGAAAGTTTTGGATATTAAATACCAAAACAAAACAAAAACTTGACATTCTACGCATTATTTAATAATGCGAGCATGAGCGGGGATATATAATCATAAGCAGGTCATACTAAGGACTTTGTTTTAATCATAACCATACAGTGGCGGATCCAGAGGGGGCGCCCGGGCGCGCCCCCCCCCCCCCCCTATTTCGCCGGATTTTTTTTTTTATGGTTATATTTACTGGATTGGTACAATGTAGTCAATTTCAAGGGCTAGATCTAGTCAAAACTATATTTTAACTTACGCTCATGGCCTTTGTGTTCGCACAAATGCACCCCTGTCGGTATTGCAATATGTAAATTCCGGAATTCCAGGGCGCGCAAGTCGATTGGTTGGAAAGTTGCACCACTTGTAATCGGGAGTTGCAGTGCAGTGACCAGTGTGAAGATGTTGGATTGGATATCATTTTTTCCCGAAATTTTTGTGTTTTTTGTAACATGCGTTTGTCCGTCTTTATGGCAAATACATGTAAAATATAAGTAACAGATCGCGAGAGAAAGTGTCAACGATGCGAATGATAATGTCTATCCCGAGATTATTCTTCACTCAAAGATGAAGCCCTATATCGGGCGCCACGTGCGCAGCATTATCATTCTGCCTTGGTCATGTAGGTTTTCACTGAAATGTATAGGTCCAGTGGCGTAACTACGGGGGGGCATGGGGGGGACCAAAAAGAAAAAAACGGGGAAAAGGAGAAAAAGAGGAAGAAAGGGAGAGAAACGTAGTGGAAAAGAAGACATTATTGTTCATTATAATGTTATATTATATCATAATTATGTTATATTACATAAGAAACATTTCTTTTCATAACTTTATGAAACATAATTTGCATAGGGCCTATGTCTTCATTGTTCCTGGTGCTCGCATTGTCTGTTTACCGAGATATATAATCCTGTTATACTATAAAACCTCCCGTTTTCAAGTCAATATACAACAAACTGCCAAATGTATTTCCTCGCACTTCGAGTTATTATTTTTTATGTACAATAGTGTGCTTCTTTTTCATGACTACTTAAAAGTGATGGCCCCATTTAAGGTCTTAATATAAATCATTTCCTGTCCGTGCTTACGTTCGCAGTAGTGGCTTTGTGTAATATGTCTGCTCTCCATGAATTCGTAGAATCAGTCCTTAAAATGTCCCTTTTTCTGATCTGAATATCACTCGCATCATTTGGTTAGTGAACTACGTATGGTCTTCGTGAATTCCTACAAATAAGCCTTAAAATGCCCCCCTTCAGGTCTGAATTTCCTAAATTTTCAGCTCGCGCTTCGCGCTCGCAAGATTTGATTAGTGAGATGGGTATGTTAATCATGATTACAAGTGCTTTATGTGCATGTTTAGATGTATAATTCTAACAAAATAAGCAAGCGCTTATGGGCAATCGCATTAGATGACTATGGTGAGATGTGTATACTCTTAATGGATTCCTAAAATATAGTCCTTAAAATCTTCCTGTTTGGAGAGTCAATATTTAAAAAAATTTCAGCTCGCGCTTCGCGCTCCGCGCTCGCATTATTTAGCGAGACAGGTACGTATCATGGTTACAAAAGACTGATTATAATGTCCCTATTTAGGTCTGAATATCCGTTTAATGGCACTGTCCTTAAAATGTCTCTGTTAGGTCAGTATACCTGGCAACTGGGCGCGCTTCGCGCGCTCACGAAGTGACTCAAAATTTTTGCTGGTGCCCCCCCCCAATGCCGTGACCCACGGTACGCCACTGTATAGGTCAGACATATTTGTATTTAATGTAAACTAACTTTTACACTTTCTGGTAGATTCAGAGGCATATTATCCAGGGCGCCCCAACTAAGTTTCGCCGAAGCAATCATTCCAACGAATTATTATCAAGGAGCAAAATTGTATATTCTCAATCACCAGTCGACCCCCCTCCGCGTTTGCTGTGTATAGGCAGCTATATGTCAGCGTAAGGAGCGAAGATTTTATGTGACGGGGGGGGGTGGGGGTTGGGGGGAGAATAAAAATACTTTCGTGCTGGGGAAAAACGTCCCGAGGACACATTGTGTATTGTTAAAAAGTAGAAATTGTGACATTAACCCCCCCCCCCCCTTACCCCATTTTTAATGTTTGATAATCTATAGGTTTGCTGATTACAATATATCCATTACAAGTCTCAGTTTCGTATCATTTAAATTTGACGTTTCAATCACACGATGCAAGCAAGTGAAGAGCCTTTGCCAAATGTATGTTTTGAATGACCGCTTATACGGTGTGTGACTGGAAACCAGCTCCTAAATGAGTCAGTATGTGTCTTTTATTCATGAAGTTACAGTGATTTAAGTGTGCATTTTTCTTCTAAAGGTGCTCTCAAAATACGACTTTTGGACATGATTTTTTGAAAAAGTCCTTGCCGTGGGAGGGGGGTATCCCCCCTCCCACACCCTCCTCCCGCTCGGTCGCTTCGCTCCCTCGCCGCTGGCGCCTCCCCTATTTCAAAATCCTGGATCCGCCCATGCCATAATTCATATTTCTCTAAACAAAATAATTAAAGCCCCTCTTAGTCCGTTTTTTCTCTCTTTCTACTTTAACATGTTTTCCGTCGCCAATAGAAAAAGCAACCGCTTTACCCCACCCCAAGATCTGCTTATTTTATTTCGTTATCTTTAAGGCGAAAATTCCACCTCTATTGAGAATTGAAAAGGTTTTTTAACAAGAACCATGACAACGTTACAGAACAATCAAATTCTGTTTGATTGGTGCCCGCATCAAAATTATGGACTAACTTTTTTATGTTTTCTGGCGGAATCTTTATCATCTCTTTATCAAGGAAACTCATTACAGGAATAGAACTTTTTTTTACTGTTTTTCCTTTCAAAATATTTGATGGTCCCTTCAAATGGTGCCTTGTATTTTCTATTATAATTTTTTTTTTATGTATTGACATCGTAAAGCGTTGTCTGATAAGTGGGTAATATATCATTAATTGGTACATCAAGGCACTTTATAACCCAATCAATAATGAAGTAACGTAGAAGTAGATGAGAGTAATGAAATAATTATGTGATAAGAAAATGATTAACCATGATGAAGCACGTTTTTGCATGCAAGAACTCCCGGAGACGCCTGTTTTTTAAACGGCGGCAGGGGGAGAGGTCGACACTCACCTACCCCCTCCCCTTTAATCTTGTTTCAAATAGTGAAGGGAAACAAAAAAGGGCAACAGGGAAGAAGAAGGTTGGGGAAGGACAGATCTTTGCCGCATACCTATGATAATATTCCTTTTATTTACTTGTAATTGAAAACAACGTCATATTTAGGGCGCCCCTCCATCCTTGGATATATCCTGGCGCGCTCCTAGCCTCCGTCATCAGTAATTGTCATTGAATAATAAAGTTTCAATCATGTTTTATGTGATAACAAGAAAAAGCATGAGTTATCCTGAACAATTTTTCCAGAAAATGCAATTATTAATTTTTAAACATGTTATAGACCTGAAAAAGATTGAACTTTTTCCTCGATGCATGAAGAAAAAAATTTGATGCATTACCTCGAAATTTTCGGCTGCTAATTGCAGCCTTCCTCAGCGATGACCGAAGTGACCCGATTTGACCTGCTGACGTAGTTCAACGTGTCCCTCTTTTCAACAAACATAGATGAACTTTTATGATCGTATGTTAAAGAACTGTATTTTTAGAAGGTGTCAAATATTCGCGCGTGCCCTCATTTTAGACCTTCGTAATTATATTTCGAAAATTTCGATGAAAAAAAATCGATGAAAAAAAACCTTAACTACCGACACTGACCTGTAATTACCTTTACGATAAATCTGACTTTTGGAGAAAAAAAAAACAGATTTCCTCTCCTTTTGTGTCTGTTATCGACAAAAATGAGAAGATGTTTTCAAACACGACAAAGTAGTACATAAAATGTCATTTTCATTAATCGTCAAAGATTTTGTGTGTAGGATCTTGTTGTTTATTTAATAGTTATGTATGATTTAAGGAGATTTTATTTGAAAACGAGCCAGTTCTGAGTGAATATCATCTTCATGATTATTTTCCTTGAAAAAATTGACGCGTAATAGAAATCCCCATTATACCAATTAGTGTAAATCCGGATTTTTCGTTGTTAAGCTTCGTGATTCTTACTGACGCCATTATGAATGTTCAAAATTCGTTGAGTAAACCGATATCATGAACCTTCGTTGGCAACACCATTGAGCACTGACAATAAAAAAAAACGTTCTCTTGTCTTAATGATATTCTCTTTAATCACAACAGAAGTAGCCTCCTTTTAAAATACTGTCGATCATGACGAATTTTCCGGCACATAAAAAAGTGTATGTGCGCTATTGTGTTTATATTTTGGATCAACATCATTTGTTCGATCCAAAAGGCGACTAACATTTTACTAATCACCTCGAAGTTCATATCTATCTGAAGATAGGTCTCTTTGAGACTTGTTAGAAGTCATCAACTCGTCAATTTAAAGGTCAATTTGTACCTAGAGGAGGCTTTAAGGTTACATTAACGTCATAAGGCCGGTAGCTGGCGTGGCCAACTATAAAATCTCTTTCTCACGTGAGTTTGTCAACTACCTCAAGCTCACCACCAAATCGATGTGCAACAACTGAAATACAATCAAGGTTCCCAGCCTATCAGGGAAATTAGGGAAAATTATTTTACTTTTTTCCAGTCAGGAAAAATCATGGAATTTGATTTTGTTTATACTTAAAATCAGGGAGAAATGCCTCAAATGAGGGAAAGGTCAGGGAATTTTGATCAGCCCAAAAGTAGAAAGCACGGCTGTCAGTCAGACTCTGTCATATTTTGTTGCCTTGTAAAACAACATCTATTAAATGACTGGTTATAATGGTAGTAATTAGAATTGCTGCATTGTGTTTGTATACTAAAAATACATGCAATTCACTGCAACAACTGAGAAAACATGTGAAACGTGGAATGGGTTTAAATAATTATCAGGGAATTTTTAAACTTCATCAGGGAAAAATCAGGGAATTTTGTTTTCTTGAAAAGCTGGGAACCCTGGCAATACACTTAAGTCTACTTTTATTGTGTATCAGATAAGACATCCAACATAAATATTTAAATTTAGTGATATTCATATTAATCTAAAGAAGCAATGTGGAACAATGAAATCTATGGCAAATTGAAACCCTGCATGTGTCCCTCTTTATACAGTCACAAAATGGTGAATTGTTAATGTTTAAAAGTTTACTTTTTTTTTTTTGAAAAAAAGTGATAATTTGTATCATTGATATTTACAATGTATTTCGGCTGTCATATTTTCTCGGCACAATATCGATGCTAGAAGTTAGCTTGTGCCGTCTTAACATTAGCTATTTTTCGAAAGTACATGTAATCGATATGAAAGCTAATTATTATTATAATTAGCCGTGGCCGAGTGGTCTAAGGCGCCTGGCTATACATGGAAAGTCCGGGGTTCGATCCCCGGCCGCGGCACCTATGCCCGTGAGCAAGGCATTTAATTTACAATGCTCTTTTATCCTGCTTTCAAATAAATGGAAATGCTATATGCATTATTGGTTACTACGTGTGCACTTGTTTAAAAAAAAAAAATTATTCTTTTCTTAATTTCGCGAATGATTTGAAACAAACTATGAACAGGATGAATAACTAGCAAATTATCCGTGTTAACATCAAAGAAAAGTTTATATTTGAAGTACATGCTTAAAGTAGTGCTGAATCGATATCATCACAATCAGTGGCTGATCCAGGGAAAGCCACATCCTACCCGTGCCCCCCCCCCCCTTCCCTCCCTTGAGAGCCATAAATAATATTTGTTGTTGAAGATGTGCATACGCAAATGAGGACCTTTTTCTCTTTTTTTTTTCTTTCCAAACTTTTCTTCACATAAATCACCATTAATTGGGAATAAAGACCTTTTTTTAATTTTAGTTATTTTTTCTGTACAAAAAACCCCTCTTTTGGAAAATCCTGGGTCCGCCACTGATTACAATTACCCATGAATATGTGCTACGTGATACATCAGGAATACACTCAATGTGATCGTTACAAATCCATGCTCAGTGTCGCACAGTGTATTCACACTGTATTTGCAGTGTGCTCACATAGTGGACTATGTGAGGTAAAGTGACTTGAGTGTTTAGATTCGGAAATTTAACAGTGTGATGATGATCTCACACTGATACCCATTTCATAAACCCAATTATGCGGATATTATCCGCATAATTTGGTCGTAAAATCGGAGCAGGACCAGAGTTATCCGCATTATTTCGATGCTGCAATTATCTGCATAATAGCAGCTTCGGGACCAGATTTTGACTTTATGAAGTAATGCGGATAATTGCCATGGTGCAGTCACAAGGTCACCCTTTTCCAACGCAACCCCATCGGATGCGTGTGCAGTTGCCATGACAATGATCCGCCTTTTTAGGTCGGGCGCTCGTAAAAATAAGTGCGGATTATTTTCGGGGTTTGTGAATGCAATTTTTATTGAATTATCCGCATTACTCTTCGGCGGATAATATTGGAGGATGGGTTTATGAAAGGGGTATTCGACAGCTTATCGGTGTTGATGTTCCAGATATGTTCAAAAAGTGGATTATGGGAATATGACATTCACAATGCTTAAAACTCTCACATTGGGCAGTATGAAGAAGATTTCACATTTGTTTTCCACACTGAGCACTACTTTAGATATTACGTTCTTTCTCGCTGGGATTATATTACCGGGCGTGTGAACGTTGGAAGAAGTGGTGAGACTGACACGCAGAGGGCATGGAGGACCTTGACTTAAGAAAAAAACTCAAGTACGAAAAAGCAATCGATGGACAGAGTGCCGGGAGAAAGAAAAATAAGCCAATAACAAACGTCATTCAGACGTTAAGGTGAAGAGATCAAATTAGAAGACGAAACATTATATGCAAATATGAGACAGAGAAGTTGAGGGATGCACAGTGGTGAGACTGAATTCAAAGATAACAAAAATAAAGAAGATGAATGATAGAGGTGGAAGAGTAAAAAGCGAGGAATGCGGAGTGATCGTGAAAGCTGAAGAGTGGAAGTGTGTGCGACTGGTCATCCGATGATAAGAGAACATTACATTATTCTAGAGGTATAAAAAAAATGTGGTCAAAGAAGCATCGTAGATAAAGAAATTGAACGTATGAACTGACAAATATTCAGGATGGGTTTTTAAAAGGAAGCGAAGTAAGTTTTTGTTAATAGTTACCAACATCGGATGAACAAGTAAGGGATTTCAGGTGGATTATTTTTTCCCATGAAATCATGATCATCGAATTTGCATGGAAATGAATGAGCCCATGACAACATCACTATTCCCATGCTAATTAGACGTTTGAAGATTACTTTGCTTGCTTTGATTTCTCTATTTATTCAAACCAACCCGACGTTCAGGGAGAAAGGAATAAGTGAAATAAGACAACCATGAAAGAGAGAGAATGAAGATAAGATAAATAAGAGGGTAGAAGATCTGGCAGGCCAAGTACACCATCGAAACTATTCTCCCCGGGTCCATCGGCATGATAGGATAAAAAAGGGAAAAATAAAGTGTGGATTTAAGGGTAATATCTTTATTAATTCAACGGGACCGTATTAGAGCTAGCATTATCAAAATCTAGTTTACGTTACAATTTCAGAAACCCGGGGGTAAAGAAAGTAATCTACTTATGATTACGGATATTTCTTACATGCCTGTACAAGAGCCGACGGTTGGATTGAAATCAGTGGACGGTAAAAATGAAATAATCGTTTTCATCCCTCTCGAATATTTTTTTTTCTTGGAATCCTATAAAGATCAATAATATATCGCGGCTTTCATTTTTCAACTATTATTTGTACTAAGGGGGGGGGATATTGGTCACTTTGATTTAAAGTATGAACAGAAGCGCGATGTTCTTATTCAATATTCACAATTTTCTGAAAATGCGTACACATTATTAAAATATAAGTTTGAAAGCCATGATACTGAATGTTGAGACGAAACACAATGCTGGGTTTGAAGATTAACAATATTGCCTATTCCATCACGTAAAAAGAAAGAAATTTCAATCTCCAAATTTTCAATTACAGCATATATTAAAGTGTCCCCCACACTAACATATTGAAATTGATTATAGATATTTGGATACAACTGTTCAAGAAATAAAGGGGCAGGTTTTAAAGTGGCTACTGTTTCCTGTCAATACAGAAGTACGGATGCTTTTTATGTCCGATGATTATGTATAAAAGCAACATTTAGCATGTCTTTTTGCAGATTCAATTAATGGGGAGCGTTCAAGAAACCTACAACTTTTTTTCATTAAATCCAGCTTTACAACAGTAACTACATTAATCTTCAAATAGAATTCTCAAACACATTTACTATAAATCTGTTCTTCGCTTCCCATTTGTCATCATTAATATCAGAAAGATGCCCCCCCCCCCCTTGACTGGCAAAAACATTTCTGCTTATATTTTCGGAGGTGTTTTCTCAATCAAGTTTTATGACAGATTTTACATAATGTTACGAAAATTGTATCACAATTCACCCTTCTCTTTGTTTTTTACTTTACTTTCCTTTTCTTTTTTTTTCTTGGTCATGAAACATTCAGTACGCCACTGCAATCAATACATTTCTGTTCAGACTATAATAATAAATGGAAACATGTTGTTTCTGCAGGTATGGAAGACACTCTCTTGTAGAATAGACCTTTTTAGGACAAGGACGGGTTTATTTCTATATTCAACATGACAATTTTTTTTCTCATGTTTGCGTTTTGAAAATCTAGGTGACATTCAACTTGCCTGGCATATCTGGGGAAAAAAAAGCTGTGAGGAACAAAAAAAATCGATATCCGAATCTTCAACTCTTGCTTAGATGAAAATGTGAAGGCCAAATCGCGGTTGGGTAACACGTAGAAGTGTAAAGTTGACACAAGGGAGCCCATCAGTGGTATGACATTGGCATTGCAGCATATTTTACATTCACTTTATCACTTTTGTGAAATTTGTTAAATATAAAAACAAACGAGCCGATGCCATCGTGACTTTGGAAACTCATCTGAAGTCTGATAAAATCATGCCCCTATTCTGAAAGAATTCTGGTCAAAATGGTTTGCCTCAGACATTTCAGAATACGCCTATATGAATTCTCCATTTGCCACGCCATTAGTCGGTAAATGTACAAGCGAAGGGGGATAAAATCCGGATAATAACACATGTTAGTATCCACAAATTCTTGTGAAGTGAGACCGAATGTATATTGTTCTCTTGTCAACGAGAGAGATCTTGATAACCACTGCAATTTACATTTATTGCCAACAAGGCGCCAAAATGGAAATTCCGATTTGATTTTATGACTCGAAAAGTGCCGATAATTAAAGTGCAAGGAGATGATGGTGCAATCATTGAAATATTTAAATTACTTTAGGCATGTTAGGTATAGGCAAGTGGTTGATTTTCTGATTTATCTGCTGACTGATCACACACTCTCATTTCCTTTTCTTTAGTATATTCATTGAATATATTAGAATAGGTATAAGGAGAATAATACACTTAAAATTTTGGGCAATACACTATCCACTGTGTTGGGTAATGTATGCTGGTATATTTTGGACAATTATTATCCAGTTGAGCAAATTTATTACCCAATTTGGACAGATTTACCCAATAGTTGTGTGGACAGTATATGTTGCCAGTGATGGTTAAAAATTGTGCCCTTGAAAGAACGAATAAATACATGCACGTATCCATATATGCATGAACATTAAGTTAATCTAAAAATGAATTTTTAAAAATCATTTAAGATATACTAGTGAAACTCGGGAATGAAGTGATGAATAAAATATTAAACTTTAGCAATATCGATAGTGTGTCAAAATTGTTATTACCATGCACGTACGGGTAAGCCCGTCAGTCATAAGGACCATAAGTCATAATACTAACTGGTCATAAGGACCGCTAGTCATAACGTGTAAAATCCTATACCCAAAAGCTCGCTATTCATAATAGGCAAAAGGGGTCGCTAGTCATAAGGTCATAAGGACCATGGGTCATAAGGTCCGATTTTCATAATGCAAGATAAGGGTTGCTATTCATAATGGACCATAAGGGTAATTGATCATAAGGATCGCCAGTCATAATCAACAATGAGGGTCGGAATTCATAATACTAGATGAGGGTCGCTAGTCATAAAAAGGAAGAGGCTACATTGATCATAAGGGTCGCCAGTCATAATAGGGGATGAGGGTCGCCAGTCATAATGGTAGAAGGGGTTCGCCAGTCATAATAATTGATGAGGGTCGCCAGTCATAATAATGGATGAGGGTCGCCAGTCATAATAGTAGAAGGGGTTCGCCAGTCATAATGGTAGATGAGGGTCGCTATTCATAATAGTAGAAAGGGTTCGCCAGTCATAATGATAGATGAGGGTCGCCAGTCATAATAGTAGAAGGGGTTCGCCAGTCATAATAATGGATGAGGGTCGCTAGTCATAATAATAGATGAGGTTCGCCAGTCATAATAGTGGATGAGGGTCGCTATTCATAATAGTAGAAGGGGTTCGCCAGTCATAATAATGGATGAGGGTCGCTAGTCATAATAATACATGAGGTTCGCCAGTCATAATAGTGGATGAGGGTCGCTATTCATAATAGTAGCAGGGGTTCGCCAGTCATAATGATAGATTAGGGTCGCCAGTCATAATAGTAGAAGGGGTTCGCCAGTCATAATGGTAGATGAGGGTCGCTATTCATAATAGGCGAAAGGGTTCGCCAGTCATAATGATAGATGAGGGTCGCCAGTCATAATAGTAGAAGGGTTCGCCAGTCATAATAATGGATGAGGGTCGCCAGTCATAATAATGGATGAGGGTCGCCAGTCATAATAGAAGAAGGGGTTCGCCAGTCATAATAGTGGATGAGGGTCGCTATTCATAATAGAAGAAAGGGTTCGCCAGTCATAATAATGGATGGGGGTCGCCATTCATAATAGTAGAAGGGGTTCGCCAGTCATAATAATGGATGAGGGTCGTCAGTCATAATAATGGATGAGGGTCGCCAGTCATAACAATGGATGAGGGTCGCCAGTCATAATGGTAGAAGGGGTTCGCCAGTCATAATAATGGATGAGGGTCGCCAGTCATAATAGTAGAAGGGGTTCGCCAGTCATAATAATGGATGAGGGTCGCCAGTCATAATAGGAGAAGGGGTTCGCCAGTCATAATGATAGATGAGGGTCGCCAGTCATAATAGTAGAAGGGGTTCGCCAGTCATAATGGTAGATGAGGGTCGCTATTCATAATAGTAGAAAGGGTTCGCCAGTCATAATGATAGATGAGGGTCGCCAGTCATAATAGTAGAAGGGGTTCGCCAGTCATAATAATGGATGAGGGTCGCTAGTCATAATAATAGATGAGGTTCGCCAGTCATAATAGTGGATGAGGGTCGCTATTCATAATAGTAGAAGGGGTTCGCCAGTCATAATAATGGATGAGGGTCGCTAGTCATAATGATAGATGAGGGTCGCCAGTCATAATAGTAGAAGGGGTTCGCCAGTCATAATAATAGATGAGGTTCGCCAGTCATAATAGTGGATGAGGTTCGCTATTCATAATAGTAGCAGGGGTTCGCCAGTCATAATGATAGATGAGGGTCGCCAGTCATAATAGTAGAAGGGGTTCGCCAGTCATAATGGTAGATGAGGGTCGCTATTCATAATAGGCGAAAGGGTTCGCCAGTCATAATGATAGATGAGGGTCGCCAGTCATAATAGTAGAAGGGGTTCGCCAGTCATAATAATGGATGAGGGTCGCCAGTCATAATAATGGATGAGGGTCGCCAGTCATAATAGAAGAAGGGGTTCGCCAGTCATAATAGTGAAGAGGGTCGCCAGTCATAATAGTAGAAGGGGTTCGCCAGTCATAATAGTGGATGAGGGTCGCTATTCATAATAGTAGCAGGGGTTCGCCAGTCATAATGATAGATGAGGGTCGCCAGTCATAATAGTAGAAGGGGTTCGCCAGTCATAATGGTAGATGAGGGTCGCTATTCATAATAGGCGAAAGGGTTCGCCAGTCATAATAGATGGATGGGGGTCGCCAGTCATAATAGTAGAAGGGGTTCGCCAGTCATAATAATGGATGAGGGTCGCCAGTCATAATAATGGATGAGGGTCGCCAGTCATAATAGTAGAAGGGGTTCGCCAGTCATAATAATGGATGAGGGTCGCTAGTCATAATAAATGATAAGGTTCGCCAGTCATAATAGTGGATGAGGGTCGCTATTCATAATAATGGATGAGGGTCGCCAGTCATAATAGTGGAAGAGGGTCGCCAGTCATAATAGTAGAAGGGGTTCGCCAGTCATAATAATGGATGAGGGTCGCCAGTCATAATAGAAGAAGGGGTTCGCCAGTCATAATAGTGGATGGGGGTCGCCATTCATAATAGTAGCAGGGGTTCGCCAGTCATAATGATAGATGAGGGTCGCCAGTCATAATAGTAGAAGGGGTTTGCCAGTCATAATAATGGATGAGGGTCGCTAGTCATAATAGTAGATAGGGTTCGCCAGTCATAATACTGGATGAGGGTCGCTATTCATAATAATGGATGAGGGTCGCCAGTCATAATGATAGATGAGGGTCGCCAGTCATAATAGTAGAAGGGGTTCGCCAGTCATAATAATGGATGAGGGTCGCTAGTCATAATAAATGATAAGGTTCGCCAGTCATAATAGTGGATGAGGGTCGCTATTCATAATAATGGATGAGGGTCGCCAGTCATAATAGTGGAAGAGGGTCGCCAGTCATAATAGTAGAAGGGGTTCGCCAGTCATAATAATGGATGAGGGTCGCCAGTCATAATAGAAGAAGGGGTTCGCCAGTCATAATAATGGATGAGGGTCGCCATTCATAATAGTAGCAGGGGTTCGCCAGTCATAATGATAGATGAGGGTCGCCAGTCATAATAGTGGAAGGGGTTTGCCAGTCATAATAATGGATGAGGTCGCTAGTCTTATTAGTAGAAGAGGGTTGCTAGCCATGATAGTGAAGTGGTTCGCATGTCAGTAGAAGGGAACTTTGCTACATAATAGCTGAGGTGGGCGCAAAGCGTGAGAACACAAAAAAGGTGATTTTCAAGCCTAATATGTATTATGTTGTAGTTCAAGAAGGGTATTTAATTTCGATAAGAGCAGCACATTTTTATTTTGAAAAATGGGATTTTTTTTAATCATAACCAGCAGGAGCTACTAAAAATGACACCCTTTAAAAAGATAGATTATCTCATGTTATTGACATTACTTTTGTGACCATCCTGAAATGTTTTATGTTGGACTTCAAGAACAGTATTTAGTTTTGAAAAAAGCGCACTTTTCATTTCGCCAAAAGGCTTTTTACTTTTGAAAAAGGGCATTTTTTTTACCTACGGGCGATTTTTTTTCATCATAACCAGCAGAAGTTGTTAGAAATGATACCCTCCCCTAAAAAATCAATTATCTTTAGGCGAAAAGGTGTAGATTGTGAATAATTCCAATAACAAGGAAATATTCCTTGAATATATGCATTTAAGATAATGTTGACCTAAACCTGTACCACAGTACTTTCTAAAAGCCTTTTTTTCAATAGAGGTTTGGTTTTTTTACAGAAAAATGTCTTTTCTATCTATATAATACTTATTTTTAGTTGATGTTGAATATGATATGAGCATGGAATTATTCCTTCATATTATATATTTCATTTTTTGAAAAGGAAAAAAACCCAAATATTTATTGTTTACAGGACACTCATTTTGTAAAGGATTTGGAAGAAAACATATTAAAGGAGTGGGAGGAAGGTTTTTTTCTCATATAAATCATCTAATGCAATGCTATATTATTTGATAAAAACATACAACACGCGCGCGTTTATTCAGATACGCAGCTTGTGCTCTGTATAAATCATTATCTAGTTTTAATCCACAATATAACAAAATTTGTGCTCGCGCTTTGCGCTCGCAATATCGATGTAGAAAGATATCCAATTACTCATCCTTTTCACGATTTACAAAACATGAATGGAGTGTCCCGTTTTTAGGTGTAAACAGCGGCGTAACAGGGGTCGGTGGCCAAGGGGGGGGGGGGGCAAGAGCCAAAAATTTCCCGGTCATATCATGGTATAAACAGGCGCAATGGTGTAATTAGGCGACGATTTCGAAAGGGCAAGAGAGCGATGCGAGCGAGCGATCAAAAATTTTGACATTTTTAATACAAAAATCCAATTTTGTGATAGATTTTGACATGATATCCAGAGAATATATTTCACTCTTCTCTCTTTCCATCCCTTTTTTGTGATCTGTACGCCACTGTTAACAGGATTATTTGCGGCAGTAGCGTGCAGAGTAAACAAAACAAAAATCAAGGTGCGCAGTATGGCGCATGTGCTAAAAAGCTGTTTAATATAAGTCCCGAGCGAGCGAAGCGAGAAAAAAAATCACCTTTTCATGAGAATCTAACTTTGAGATATCTTTTTTACATGGTAAAACTTTTGGGGACCATGGCCCAACCCTTCCATACTCATATACGGCAGTGCTATGCGGTTGGGGTCTGGGGCGGAGCCCCCGGAACTTCTTGATCTCAAAGCCATTTAAACCTCGCAGATTGCCGCTATTTAATCAAATTGCGGGTATATACAGAATATAGCTTTTACACAACACATTTATTCAACCCAGTTGAACCAAATATTTTGAGGGGGCAAAACATAGCAATGTGGGGGGGGGGGAGTCGCAAGCGAGCAAAGCTAGCTGGAAAAAAATTGCCTATTGAAATTAAATTCTAATTATGTGATAAATTTCTCCATTATATTCAGCAAATAACACATTTCATTGTTTCCATTCATTTCATTATACGTTGTCTCCCATAAATTCTTTTATTTCCTCTTGGGTGTTGAACCAAGACCCCCCCCCGCGCCTGTACGCCAGTGATTGAACGTAAAGCTTAATGTAGGAAGGGTCCCTAAGGGGGGGGGGCGTAATAGAGCCATTGAAGGTCATAGATGAAGAGCCCCTACTGCTTGGGGTCTGGGGCAAAGCCCCGGTAGCTTTTTTTTGCATAAAATTTAGCAAGCTAATAGCACAATGTTGTATGCAGTTCCTCTTTCTCCCGCTCTTTATTTTCTATCCTCGTCAGCCCGGTCGTGTTATTAAGTTTTTATTTCTTGTCCCTTTCTTTGTTTTCCAATTTAGCTTTGGACTAATTCCATTCTACCTTCATTTCCCGCTATTGTTTGCCATCTTTTAATTTATTTCCCATCATGCTATTGCACTCTATAGGTCTATTTCAGAATGATTTGTTCTTTCTCAAATGTTTTTCTTTCGTTCTTCTTCCCGCTTTCCTTCCTTTTCTATTTCAAAAAATACATTTTCCTTGTTTTCTTTCCACTTTTCCCTTTCTCTTTCCTTTTCCTCCTTTCCTTCTCTCTCTTCCTTCCCTTTCCCTTTCTTTCTCCATCCCTTTTATTTTTCCTGTTTTTTTTTTATTTTCCCGGTGAAATCCGCCGGGGGGCAGCTTGCCCGCTGCCCCCCCCCCCCCGCCTGTTAACGCCACTGGTGTAAATCTCGAATTTTTCCGCTTGCACTTCGCGCTCGCATCAATTGTTTAGTTACATACTTATCCTTTTTCCGATGACAAAAAGTGCTCAGAATATCGTTTTTCAGGTAGAAATGTCAAGATTTTTAGCTCGCGCTTCGCGCTCGCATTATTTGATTATTGAAATATATAACGTTCTTAGGCTAACTGCACGCAGCCGTTAACAGATCATTTTTTATTACATCAAAACGTATATATTAAAAATTTCTACTCGCGCTTTGCGCTCGCTATATTAAAGGTCAAGTCCACCTCAGAAAAATGTTGATTTAAATCAATATAGAGAATAATCAGACAAGCACAATGATGAAAATTTCATCAAAATCTGATGTAAAATAAAAAAGTTATGACATTTCAAAGTTTCGCTTATTTTCAACAAAATAGTTATATGAACGAGCCAGTTACATCCAAATGAGAGACTCGATGATGTCACTCACTCACTATTTTCTTTTGTTTTTTATCGTTTGAATTATACAATATTTCAATTTTTTTCGAATTTGACGATTAGGACCGTCCTCCTTGCGTGAAGCACAAAATGTTAAAATAATGGAATTCCACGTGTTCAGGAGGAATGAAACTTCATTTCACAGACAATGACGACAAAATAAAAATATTTTCATATTTCATTTAACAAAATACAAAAGAAATAGTGAGGAGGTCAGGAGGTGATAATGTGAAATATGTAAAATAAAGGGGAAAATCTGAAAATATGTGTACAAAACAAATGGAGAGTTGTCCACAAAATCAGCCATTCAGTCATTTCTGCTCGTGCTTCACGTTTGTAGTAGTTATTCATTTGCATGCACATCTTTTTCAGAAAAAATACAAAAGATTTCCCAAAAAATTAGCTCGCGCTTCGCGCTCACATTATATAAATAAAGATATGATATTGTCTATAAATGTTTATTCATAGGAATAAAGCTAAGAAGTGAGTATTAGGATTACCCCTTCAAAGAAACCAAAAATCATCTTCGAGTGGCCGATCGGGGAAAATATGTCTGAAAAAAATCCGCCCCCCCCCCCCACTATTGGCGAAGGCTAGATCCGCCCCTGCTGTTGATGGAGTTGAGAGCAGCGACTATATTGTATGTAATAAGAGAGAAGAGAAAAGAAGAGAGTGTAGAAAAAAACCTCGAAATTGAAATACTAACTTAGAAAAACTTCTAGACCAAAATATAAATAGGGGAAGGCGGGGTAAGTTGTGACAGTTTTTGCTTTTTGCATGTTAGAATTGATATGATTAATAATTTTGTCGAAATAAGTACCTTGCCTTGAAATTTAATTTCTTCTGAAATATTTTCCATCTATATATAACTTTCTATCCCCACACTGAAAGTCATCGTGACCTTTGAAAAAAACGATGTCAAATGGCTCAACTTGCCCCATATATGGGGTAAGTTTGAGCCACCTTATTAGTCCGGCAGCCCAGGAGGTTTATTCAACCGAAAGCCGGACAAGCAAATGACCCCATAGTTGGATGACATGGACCTTGAAGTTTACAAAAATGCATTGCTGCCGGGTTCTATGCGTGGTCTTCCCTCCGAAATGACGTAATATATGACGTCACTACAAAATGGCCCTATTTCACCATTTTGCAGACATTATACACATAGCATGAAGTCAAGGGAGAATATCTCAGCCAAATCATGCGTGTTTTGTATGAAACTTTCAAAATATATTGTTCAAGTAGTGCACAAGATATATGCAAAATTTCACCAACAGAAAATATTGTTTACATATGCAAATTACGTAATGAAATTTGCATATCATTAGTTTTGGAGATTTCTCGCATAAAAATAGGTCAAAAATCGATTCAGAAATTTATTTTCATTTTTAGTGTACTTTATTTGATATTTTTTCTCTCAAGCATAATATCATTGTCTTCATCTATATCTATACTTTAAGAAAATATATAACAGTAATTGAAAAAGACATTATAGACTGTGATTTCAGCCCCCTTTCCAATATGGTGCGCACGTAGAAATCCTGCGTTTTTGGCCTATTTTCACCATATGGCTGAGGTGTGCGAACGATATGCCTACTTTATTGATGTTTCCTGCATTTTGCATGATATTAAATCTTCCAAACAACATATTTTTCCTCTTCATTATGTCTCTGGTGATCAATCAATGATTTCAGCAAAAATTGTTTGCCCACTGGGCAGTCTATAGGCTACGTTTTCAGCCTAGTTTTCAACAACGAACCTATACCATGTATGACTGCATCGTTGTAGTCGAGTCGGATAAGGGGGTTCAAGTTCAAGTTCAAGTTCAAATTTATTCAAACCAATCAAGAACAAAAGACATATTACATAGTTTAACAAAAATGAGAATACATGATAGGTTTGGGACCCCATAGAAGCAGAGCTTGTGAGAGGGGCCCCTTATAAAGTACATTACAACAATAATGAAATGAAAAAAATATATTTACAATGATAATCTAAAGAGTAAATAAGAAAATACATACAAACACAAATACGCATACGCACACACACACGCACACACACACATATGGTTTATCAAGAATCAATTTAAGATATTTTGTAATCTTTCAAATAAATATTTTCGACATGAATTTTTAAATATGGGCAGTGTTGGACTGGATCTAAAGTTTTGTGGTAACTTATTCCATTCTTTTGTACAAACTATCACAAAAGAATTCAAAGCAGTATTTGTTCTTGCAAGTGGCTGGTGGATAAGATTTTTCTGCCGTGTATTGTACAAATGGACATTTGAGTTAACAACAAATGCATCTTTTAAAAATGAACAGTTTTGAGAGGATTGTGATTTGTACATAAATATCAAGCAATTGAAGGAGACTAAATCATCAAGAGGCAAAATCTTCAATTGCAGAAATAAAGGAATACTTGGACATCTGTAATTCGAATATGTCATGAGCCTCATAACTTTCTTCTGAAGAACTAGCAGTTTGTTTAAATGGTTCCTATATGTATTTCCCCATGCAACATTACAATAATTTAAGTGTGGCATAATAATAGCATTGTAAAGAGTTACTAAGGTCTGCTGAGGTAGAGAGAAACGTAATTTATAAATGACACCAACACTCCTTGATACTTTAGTACAAACATAACTGAGGTGATTTTTCCATGATAAGTGATCATCAACTACAACTCCCAAAAACCTTACATCTTGACTTCGATTGATCTGATGGCCTCCTATTGATAATGGATTAGTATCTTCAGGGACTCTTTTACCCCTCGTTCTAAAGACAACATACTGTGTTTTACTAGCATTTAATAAAAGCTTGTTACAGCAAAACCATTTAAATATATTTTTAATTTCATTGTTAGTTGAGAATATGAGAGTTTCCATATCTTTGTGATGGGAAAGTAAGCAAGTGTCATCTGCGAATAGTGAATAAGTAAACAATTTCGATGAATTTATTATGTCATTAACATAAATCAAGAACAATAAGGGACCCAGAACCGAGCCTTGGGGTACACCACATTTAACCTCCTTAGATTGTGATTCAACTCCATTAATCATTACATACTGACGTCTATTCGTTAGGTAATTTTTGAACCAATTTAAGGCTACCCCACGAACACCATAATGCTCAAGCTTGTACAATAATATATCATGATCGATAGTATCAAATGCTTTCGATAAATCAAGAAACACACCAATACAAAATTTTCCACTATCAATTGCACTTATAATGGTATTTACTAAATTCAAGACGCCCATACTTGTGGAGTAATTCTTTCGAAAGCCAAATTGTTGTGGTATCATGATGTTATGAAGTTGAAGGAAATCTTCCATTCTTTTGTACACTATTTTCTCAAGAATTTTTGAGAATATGGGTAACAACGCAATAGGTCTGTAATTTTCAATGCATTTCCGATCATTCTTTTTAAATACTGGGACTACTTTAGCTATTTTCAGTTTATCAGGGACAATACCCTGAAACAAGGACTTATTAAAAATGTCGCATAAGGGATCAACAATGCATTGAATACAATTTTTTATAACCTTGGGTAAAACATCATCTGACCCACATGCCTTTGATGGTTTCAAAGTCGAAACCAAATTAGAAATTTCACAAACAGATGTTGGTCGAAAATACAAGGATGAGGAGTGATTTTGGACCGACATAAAATCTCTGTATGAGGATTGGACAGAAGGAATTTCCTTGCTTATTTTAGAGGGTAGATCAATAAAATATTTATTAAAATACTCTGCTTTATGTAGATCTGAATTTAACAACAATTCGTTATCAGTGATACATGTCATTTGGGAGTGGCATTTTCTTCCCCCCCCCAGCAATTCATTAATATGGGACCAAGTCTTTCTCATATCATTTTGATTTGTTCGAAAAACATCATAATAATTCTTCTTACTTTGACGAACAAGATTTGTCAATGTATTTTTGTAATCAATATACTTTTTCCGATTAATTTCGTTTTTATTTTTTGTATATGCATAGTAAAGCTTGTGCTTTTTATGAATGGATTTTAGAAGAACTGGAGTGATCCATGGTTTCCTCTTGCATTTATTCTTACCACTGCATTCAATTAAAGGGAAATGTTCATTGTATAACTTAGAAAAAATGTCACTAAAATAGTCAAACGACACATTAGAGTCAAACAAATCATACAAAGTAGACCAATCTGTGTTAAGTAAATCTTGTCTAAAGTAATTCATTCTTACTTCAGTAATGAGACGTCTAATCACTTTTCTTTTTGGTTCACTAGAAGTAATGGCATTGCCTTTGTTAGTGCTACAAATCGGCATATGATTCTATGTACCATCAAAATATTTTTCACTGAATTTTTTTGTATTTGCCTAAAGTATCTAGTTAATGAATCTTGATTTTCCCTTCCCAAAATCGTGTCCAACGGAGTTCAATATTGATATCTTTGGCGGCCCTCTTGGACTTTTTTAAAATGAAAATCAATTATTTTAATGTTTTATTGCACAAAGTCTGACAATGGGAAATTTTAAATCAATACGCATTTCACTAGGATTTGGATAGTAGAAATCGGTTGAAATTGTTTTCTGAATAGTCCGGTTAATATATTAAAAAAAAGAATTCATCAAAAATTTTGAACCAAAATGTTCATGTGCATTGACATCTATCTGTTTCATCTTGCATCCGGTCGCCTTTGTTGATGTGCCTAACATGCAGAAAATAACGTACTTAGCGATCGATAGAAAGGTATGTATTACTTGTATCATGACTGCGTATGAAGGTAAAAGGCATTTTCTACACAAAACAATTTTTATGATAATTAAATCTCTTGAAAAAGATAGAAGTTCGAGGCACTGCTCTGCATTTTCATTTTGCATGCAATTACTCTCGGGCACCTTAAAGCATAGTCCCACAAGAACCAGTAAAATGTTACATACAGTACCATACCATTATCCATAGCTTGACTTTATGATATCGTGCTTTTCGGAGCCCCCAATGTGGTAAAATTTTGTTTTGAGTTTGTATTTTTTTTTTCTTTAAATCACTTTTCTCTATCAGCTACATATAAAGAAATTGGGGCATAGCAAAGCCTACCCCTCAGGGGGCTGCCAAAGTCACCCAATCTTTTTTTTTTTGTATCTTGCCAGTTTCTCGGAAAATTAGTCATTTTGAGGCAAACAGTATTTCTGCCTTGCGGTAAAGCCCTTGTTTTTGTTTTGTAACCACATAAAGATGACAAAGTAGGATCTTCTTTATCAGTTACATATGTCTATTTTCATTCTTTATTGTAAAAAAAATGCAATATTTGAGCCCCCATTCAGACAAAAGGGCATTTCTGCTATATAGTAAAGCTAGCTTTGATTTTGGAAACTACTTGGAAATAAAAAAAGAGGCATTTTTTCTATCAGCTACATGTAAAAAAAAAGTGCTGGCACATCGACTGCTACCTTCTTCAGAGGCTCCAAGATTGGCAGATTTTCCCCATATTGGAAAAAATATGGAAAAGGGGTGGGTGACTTTCGGAACCCCAGGAGGGGATAGACTTTGCTGTGCAACCACTTATTAGCAGCAGATTGAAGAAAGTCTACTCCTTTAATTCCATGTAGTTTCAAAAGAATGAAACTGGCTTCACCATATAGCAGAAACGCTTTTTGCCTGAATGGGGGCTCGAAAATAGCACATTTTCCCATAATCAGGTAAAGTATGGAAAAGGGTAGGTGATTTCGGTGACCCCATAAGGGGGGTATGTTCCAATATGCCAACACCTCTTTATATGTAGCAGATAGAGGAAACTCTACTTTTTCGTCTCCATATAGTTTAAAAGCAATAAGAGTAGTTTTACTACATAGCAGAAACACCTTTTGCCTCAATGGGGGCTCGAAAATAGCATATTTTCCCCAAAAATAGTTAAATTATGAAATAGGGTAGGTGATTTTGGTGACCCCCTAAGGGGGTATGTTCCAATATGCCAACACCTCTTTATATGTAGCAGATAGAAGAAACTCTACTCTTTTGTCTCCATATAGTTTAAAAGCAATAAGAGTAGTTTTACTACATAGCAGAAACACCTTTTGCCTCAATGGGGGCTCGAAAATAGCACATTTTCCCATGATCTTGCAAATTACGTAAAAGGGGAGGGTAACTTTGGCAGTTCCCAAAGGGGATAGGCTTTACTGTACCAGCACTTCTTTATATGTAGCAGATAGAGGAAAGTCTACTCTTTTGTCTCCATATAGTTTAAAAGCAATAAGAGTAGTTTTACTACATAGCAGAAGCACCTTTTGCCTCAATGGGGGCTCGAAAATAGCATATTTTCCCATAAATAGGTAAATATGGAAAAAGGTTAGGTGAATTTGGCGACCCCCAAGGGGGGTATGTTCCAATATACCAACATCTCTTTATATGTAGCAGATAGAGGAAACTCTACTTTTTCGTCTCCATATAGTTTAAAAGCAATAAGAGTAGTTTTACCACATAGCAGAAACACCTTTTGCCTCAATGGGGGCTCGAAAATAGCATATTTTCCCATAAATAGTTAAAATATGAAATAGGGTAGGTGAATTTGGCGACCCCCCAAGGGGGGTATGTTCCAATATGCCAACACCTCTTTATATGTAGCAGATAGAGGAAACTCTACTTTTTCGTCTCCATATAGTTTAAAAGCAATAAGAGTAGTTTTACCACATAGCAGAAACACCTTTTGCCTCAATGGGGGCTCGAAAATAGCATATTTTCCCATAAATAATTAAAATATGAAATAGGGTAGGTGATTTTGGTGACCCCCGAAGGGGGTAGGTTCCAATATGCCAACACCTCTGTATATGTAGCAGATAAAGGAAGCTCTACTCTTTCGTCTCCGTATAGTTTAAAAGCAATGAGTAGTTTTACTACATAGCAGAAACATCTTTTGCTTCAATGGGGGCTCGAAAATAGCATATTTTCCCATAAATAATTAAAATATGAAATAGGGTAGGTGATTTTGGTGACCCCCTAAGGGGTATGTTCCAATATGCCAACACCACTTTATATGTAGCAGATAGAGGAAACTCTACTCTTTTGTCTCCATATAGTTTAAAAGCAATAAGAGTAGTTTTACCACATAGCAGAAACCTTTTGCCTCAATGGGGGCTCGAAAATAGCATATTTTCCCATAAATAGTTAAAATATGAAATAGGGTAGGTGAATTTGGCGACCACCCAAGGGGGGTATGTTCCAATATGCCAACACCTCTTTATATGTAGCAGATAGAGGAAACTCTACTCTTTTGTCTCCATATAGTTTAAAAGCAATAAGAGTAGTTTTACCACATAGCAGAAACATCTTTTGCTTCAATGGGGGCTCGAAAATAGCATATTTTCCCATAAATAATTAAAATATGGAAAAGGGTAGGTGATTTCGGTGACCCCATAAGGGGGGTATGTTCCAATATGCCAACACCTCTTTATATGTAGCAGATAGAGGAAACTCTACTCTTTTGTCTCCATATAGTTTAAAAGCAATAAGAGTAGTTTTACTACATAGCAGAAACACCTTTTGCCTCAATGGGGGCTCGAAAATAGCATATTTTCCCATAAATAGTTAAAATATGAAATAGGGTAGGTGATTTTGGTGACCCCATAAGGGGGGTATGTTCCAATATGCCAACACCTCTTTATATGTAGCAGATAGAGGAAACTCTACTCTTTTGTCTCCATATAGTTTAAAAGCAATAAGAGTAGTTTTACTACATAGCAGAAACACCTTTTGCCTCAATGGGGGCTCGAAAATAGCATATTTTCCCCAAAAATAGTTAAATTATGAAATAGGGTAGGTGATTTTGGTGACCCCCTAAGGGGGTATGTTCCAATATGCCAACACCTCTTTATATGTAGCAGATAGAAGAAACTCTACTCTTTTGTCTCCATATAGTTTAAAAGCAATAAGAGTAGTTTTACTACATAGCAGAAACACCTTTTGCCTCAATGGGGGCTCGAAAATAGCACATTTTCCCATGATCTTGCAAATTACGTAAAAGGGGAGGGTAACTTTGGCAGTTCCCAAAGGGGATAGGCTTTACTGTACCAGCACTTCTTTATATGTAGCAGATAGAAGAAACTCTACTCTTTTGTCTCCATATAGTTTAAAAGCAATAAGAGTAGTTTTACTACATAGCAGAAGCACCTTTTGCCTCAATGGGGGCTCGAAAATAGCATATTTTCCCATAAATAGGTAAATATGGAAAAAGGTTAGGTGAATTTGGCGACCCCCAAGGGGGGTATGTTCCAATATACCAACATCTCTTTATATGTAGCAGATAGAGGAAACTCTACTCTTTCGTCTCCATATAGTTTAAAAGCAATAAGAGTAGTTTTACCACATAGCAGAAACACCTTTTGCCTCAATGGGGGCTCGAAAATAGCATATTTTCCCATAAATAGTTAAAATATGAAATAGGGTAGGTGAATTTGGCGACCCCCCAAGGGGGTATGTTCCAATATGCCAACACCTCTTTATATGTAGCAGATAGAGGAAACTCTACTTTTTCGTCTCCATATAGTTTAAAAGCAATAAGAGTAGTTTTACCACATAGCAGAAACACCTTTTGCCTCAATGGGGGCTCGAAAATAGCATATTTTCCCATAAATAATTAAAATATGAAATAGGGTAGGTGATTTTGGTGACCCCCGAAGGGGGTAGGTTCCAATATGCCAACACCTCTGTATATGTAGCAGATAAAGGAAGCTCTACTCTTTCGTCTCCGTATAGTTTAAAAGCAATGAGTAGTTTTACTACATAGCAGAAACATCTTTTGCTTCAATGGGGGCTCGAAAATAGCATATTTTCCCATAAATAATTAAAATATGAAATAGGGTAGGTGATTTTGGTGACCCCCTAAGGGGGTATGTTCCAATATGCCAACACCACTTTATATGTAGCAGATAGAGGAAACTCTACTCTTTTGTCTCCATATAGTTTAAAAGCAATAAGAGTGGTTTTACTACATAGCAGAAACACCTTTTGCCTCAATGGGGGCTCGAAAATAGCATATTTTCCCATAAATAGTTAAAATATGAAATAGGGTAGGTGAATTTGGCGACCCCCCAAGGGGGTATGTTCCAATATGCCAACACCTCTTTATATGTAGCAGATAGAGGAAACTCTACTCTTTTGTCTCCATATAGTTTAAAAGCAATAAGAGTAGTTTTACCACATAGCAGAAACACCTTTTGCCTCAATGGGGGCTCGAAAATAGCATATTTTCCCATAAATAGTTAAAATATGAAATAGGGTAGGTGAATTTGGCGACCCCCAAGGGGGGTATGTTCCAATATGCCAACACCTCTTTATATGTAGCAGATAGAGGAAACTCTACTTTTTCGTCTCCATATAGTTTAAAAGCAATAAGAGTAGTTTTACCACATAGCAGAAACACCTTTTGCCTCAATGGGGCTCGAAAATAGCATATTTTCCCATAAATAATTAAAATATGAAATAGGGTAGGTGATTTTGGTGACCCCCGAAGGGGGTAGGTTCCAATATGCCAACACCTCTGTATATGTAGCAGATAAAGGAAGCTCTACTCTTTCGTCTCCGTATAGTTTAAAAGCAATAAGAGTAGTTTTACTACATAGCAGAAACATCTTTTGCTTCAATGGGGGCTCGAAAATAGCATATTTTCCCATAAATAATTAAAATATGAAATAGGGTAGGTGATTTTGGTGACCCCCCTAAGGGGTATGTTCCAATATGCCAACACCACTTTATATGTAGCAGATAGAGGAAACTCTACTCTTTTGTCTCCATATAGTTTAAAAGCAATAAGTGTAGTTTTACTACATAGCAGAAACACCTTTTGCCTCAATGGGGCTCGAAAATAGCACATTTTCCCATGAATTTGCAAATTACGTAAAAGGGGCGGGTAACTTTGGCAGTTCCCAAAGGTGGTAGGCTTTACTGTACCAGCACTACTTTATATGTAGCAGATAGAGGAAAGTCTACTCTTTCGTCTCCATATAGTTTGAAACTAATAAAGGTGGCCTTACTACATAGCAGAAACACTTTTGCCTCAATGGGGGCTCGAAAATAGCATATTTTCCCATAAATAGGTAAAATATGGAAAAAGGGTAAGTGATTTCGGAGACCCCCTAAGGGGGTATGTTCCAATATGCCAACACCTCTTTATATGTAGCAGATAGAGGAAACTCTACTGTTTCGTCTCCATATAGTTTGAAAATAATAAACGTGGTTTTACTAAATAGCAGAAGCACTTTTTGCCCCAATGGGGGCTCGAAAATAGCATATTTTCCCAATAATGGGCAAAATACGTATAATAATCGGGTAACTTCAGCAGTTCTCAGAGGGGGTAGGCTTTGCTGTACCAGCACACCTTTTTTGTAGCAGATAGAGGAAACTCTACTCTTGTCTCCACATAGTTTAAAAACAATGAAAGTGGCCGTACTACATAGCAGCAACACTTTTTGCCTCAATGGGGGCGTGAAAAAGCATATTTTCCCACAAATAGATAAAATATGAAAAAGGGTGGGTGGTTTCGACGCTCCCTGAAGGGGGTATGCTTCAGTATGCTAGTAGCAGATAGAGGAAACTGTACCCTTCGTATCCCCATGTAGTTTAAAAAGAATGAAAGTGGCTTTGATTATTCCATATCAGAAACGTTTTTTGCCTTAATATGGGCTCCAAAGTGGCATATTTTCCAATAAATGGGTAATAATGGTATTTGCCCTTTAACTAAGCAAATAAAGACATACATACTGTCATGAAGCGTTACAGTATTATCGGTATATTATATCCTCTTTCGTGTCGAATGCTGATACTTTGAAATAGTTGTTGATGTTAATGATTGAACAGATAGATATCAATGCACATGCAAATTTTTGACCAAAATCATGCCCATTTCGGGATAAATTTTATTTCAAAATATATCATCAGAAAACGAATTAAATCGATTTCTACTATCCCAATCATAGAGAAATGCGTATTGATTAAGAGATTGTCCCATTGTCAGACTCTGTGCAATAAAATATAAAAATAATTGATTTTCATTTTAAAGAAGTCCAAGAGGGCCGCCAAAGATATCAATTTTGAACCCCGTTGGACACGATTTTGGGAAGGGAACATCAAGATTCATTAACGAGACACTTTAGACAAATACCAAAACGCTGAGTGAAAAATTGAGTGAAAAATATTTTGATGGTACACAGGAACCTCTTATCCGACTCGACTACAACGATGCAGTCTTACATGGTATAGGTTCGTTGTTGAAAACTAGGCTGAAAACGTAGCCTATAGACTGCCCAACGGGCAATCAATCTGTGCTGAAATCATTGATGTATCACCAGAGTCAAAATGAAGATGAAAATATGTTGTTTGGAAGATTAAATATCATGCAAAATGCAAGAAGCACTAATAAAGTAGGCATATCGGTCGCCCACCTCAGCTATATGGTGAAAATAGGTAAAAAACGCACGATTTCTACGTGCGCACCATATTGAAAAGGGGGCTGAAATCACAGTCTATAATGTCATTTCCAATTACGGACATATATTTTCTTAAAGTAGAGATATAGATAAAGACAATGATATTATGCTTGAGAGGAAAAATATCAAATAAAGTACACTAAAAAAGAAAATAAATTTCTGAATCGATTTTTGACCTATTTTTATGCGAGAAATCTCCAAAAACTAATGATATGCAAATTTCATTACGTAATTTGCATATGTAAACAATATTTTCTGTTGGTGAAATTTTGCATATCTCTTGTGCACTACTTGAACAATATATTTTGAAAGTTTCATACAAAACACGCATGATTTGGCTGAGATATTCTCCCTTGACTTCATGCTATGTGTAGAATGTCTGCAAAATGGTGAAATAGGGCCATTTTGTAGTGACGTCATATATTACGTCATTTCGGAGGGAAGACCACGCATAGAACCCGGCAGCAATGCATTTTTGTAAACTTCAAGGTGCATGCCACCAACTATGGGGTCATTTGCTTGTCCGGCTTTCGGTTGAATAAACCTCCTGGGCTGCCGGACTATCTGGGGTAAGTTGAGCCACAAAAACTATGTACAAAATGTATGGGGGAGAACCAGCATGTCAATTTTTTGTTCAAAGTCTTTTCACTTGCTAATTCTCTATAAATACTAACATCCTGTAAAAGGAAAAGAGCAGTCATGTAAATTTGCTCCTTTCAGCCTGCATTTCAATCGAATTTTATGGTTTGTTTGTTTTTTAAGATACATTACCATAGGAATTACCATGGCTCAACTTGCCCCATGCTGTTTGGCTCAACTTACCCCCAGTCCGAACTTAGTGCGATAATTTTGTATCCACACATTTATTATACATCCATCATATAAAAGACTATGACAAGAATGAAGATCCATACCTGGACTAATAATGTTGTTATCATGTCTTTATTATATTTAAAGACGTGTGTGTTTATAAAGCACTTATCTATTTCACACTCTTTTTTACTTTTTTGGCTGAAATTGATATTTTTCCCTCTAAAAACTACTTTTTTTTGTTTCAAAGTTGGAAACAATGTGGTGGGGTTAGGGGTTATGCTATGGGTCATCAATACATGACACCACCACAATGTCTGACTCATTCATTATTGGCCTGGGGCTGGTGGCTCAACTTGCCCCTATGCTCTCAACTTACCCCGCCTTCCCCTACTAGAGAAATTTTTACAAAAATTTAGGCTACTTAGGAAATAATTAGAACAATTTAGATAAGACTTCAAATAATGCAATATGGATAAAAACCGTCTAAATATTTTTTTGTCTTGAAAAGCAGAGGATAGCAGAAATAAACATTTGTTGAATTGATTCATGATAATGGTACAGTATTGCAAAACAAACAGACATTTTAAGAGAAATTGGCTCATATAATGAACAGTTATATAAATATGCAAATAGTGATGCTGAAGAACTTTTTTTTATCTTATTAGAGAAGAGAGTTTCCATAGTCTTACAGAGGAAGACGATTCTTCTTAAGGAGAAATATCTTACAGTGAAGTTGATTTAGCATTAAAAAAATATGAAAAAATAATAAGCCTCCTGGACGAGATGGATTTTCAACTGATTTTTTTTAAAGCATTCTTTCAGGACTTAGGTATATTCTTGGTACGAAGTATGAATTTTGCTTATATTTCTGGAAAATTATCCATCTCACAAACAATAATGGCTTGATAACATTAATTCCTTAAGGTGACAAAGTAAGACATTTCATCAAAAATTAGAGATCAATTTCATTGTTGAATGTTGTTTATAAACTGTTGTAAAGTTGTATTGCTCACAGACTTTAAAAAGTATTACCATATAATTATTCATGTTAATCAATCAGGATTCTTGTCTGGACGATTTATTGGTGAAAATAGGAAAATTTTGTATGATTTAATTGTGTATACGGAGAAGAAACATATTCCTGATTTCTGATTTTTCATGATTTTTTGTTTAAAACGCTTTCCATTTTTGAATTTGGCAAATCTTTCATGACATGAATAAAAATACTTTATCAGAATGCATTTTCTAGTGTTATAGTCAATGGGCAAATGACATTAAGATTCGTTTTTGCTATGCTCTAAAATTCATGGGTTGTTAATTCGAAATTCATACTCTGTCAAATGAATTTATGTTGGCTTAAAAGAATACAAAGTTCTTTAATATGCGGATGACACAGTTTTATTTCTCGATGGTACAGCTGCCAGTTTCTGTAATGTACTAAATATTTTGGATTCATTTGCTAAATGTAGTGGGTTGAAGGTCAATACGCAAAATCTACCATCTACCTCAGCTACCATTATGACTATCGACCCCATCTACTATTATGACTGGCGAACACTTTCTTCTATTATGACTGCATACGACCCTCATCCATTATTATGACTGGCGAACCCTTTCTACTATTATGAATAACGACCCTCATCTACCATTATGACTGGCGAACCCCTTCTACTTTTATGACTGGCGAACTCCTTTAAGTATTATGACTGGCGACCCTCATCCATTATTATGACTGGCAAACCCTTTCTCCTATTATGACTGGCGACCCTCATCTATTATTATGACTGGCAAACCCTTTCTCCTATTATGACTGGCGACCCTCATCCATTATTATGACTGGCGACCCTCATCCATTATTATGAACAGCGACCCTCATCCATTATTATGACTGGCGAACCCCTTCTACTTTTATGACTGACGAACTCCTTTAAGTATTATGACTGGCGACCCTCATCCATTATTATGACTGGCGACCCTCATCCATTATTATGAATAGCGACCCTCATCCATTATTATGACTGGCGAACCCCTTCTACTATTATGACTGGCGACCCTCATCCACTATTATGACTGGCGACCCTCATCCATTATTATGACTGGCGAACCCTTTCTACTATTATGAATAGCGACCCTCATCGACCATTATGACTGGCGAACCCCTTCTACTATTATGACTGGCGACCCTCATCCATTATTATGACTGGCGACCCTCATCCATTATTATGACTGGCGAACCCTTTCTCCTATTATGACTGGCGACCCTCATCCATTATTATGACTGGCGAACCCTTTCTCCTATTATGACTGGCGACCCTCATTCATTATTATGACTGGCGAACCCTTTCTACTATTATGACTAGCGACCCTCATCTACCATTATGACTGGCGAACCCCTTCTACTATTATGACTAGCGACCCTCATCTACCATTATGACTGGCGAACCCCTTCTACTATTATGACTGGCGACCCTCATCTATTATTATGACTGGCGAACCCTTTCTACTTTTATGAATAGCGACCCTCATCGACCATTATGACTGGCGAACCCCTTCTACTATTATGACTGGCGAACCCCTTCTACTATTATGACTGGCGACCCTCATCCACTATTATGACTGGCCACCCTCATCCATTATTATGACTGGCGACCCTCATCCACTATTATGACTGGCGAACCCCTTCTACTATTATGACTGGCGAACCCCTTCTACTATTATGACTGGCGACCCTCATCCACTATTATGACTGGCGACCCTCATCCATTATTATGACTGACGACCCTCATCCACTATTATGACTGGCGAACCCCTTCTACTATTATGACTGGCGACCCTCATCCACTATTATGACTGGCGACCCTCATCCATTATTATGAATAGCGACCCTCATTCATTATTATGACTGGCGAACCCTTTCTACTATTATGAATAGCGACCCTCATCGACCATTATGACTGGCGAACCCCTTCTACTATTATGACTGGCGAACCCCTTCTACTATTATGACTGGCGACCCTCATCCACTATTATGACTGGCGACCCTCATCCATTATTATGACTGGCGACCCTCATCCATTATTATGAATAGTGACCCTCATCCATTATTATGACTGGCGACCCTCATCCATTATTATGACTGGCGACCCTCATCCACTATTATGACTGGCGACCCTCATCCATTATTATGACTGGCGACCCTCATCCATTATTATGACTGGCGACCCTCATCCATTATTATGAATAGCGACCCTCATCCATTATTATGACTGGCGAACCCCTTCTACTATTATGACTGGCGACCCTCATCCACTATTATGACTGGCGACCCTCATCCATTATTATGACTGGCGAACCCTTTCTACTATTATGAATAGCGACCCTCATCGACCATTATGACTGGCGAACCCCTTCTACTATTATGACTGGCGACCCTCATCCATTATTATGACTGGCGACCCTCATCCATTATTATGACTGGCGAACCCTTTCTCCTATTATGACTGGCGACCCTCATCCATTATTATGACTGGCGAACCCTTTCTCCTATTATGACTGGCGACCCTCATTCATTATTATGACTGGCGAACCCTTTCTACTATTATGACTAGCGACCCTCATCTACCATTATGACTGGCGAACCCCTTCTACTATTATGACTGGCGAACCCCTTCTACTATTATGACTGGCGACCCTCATCCACTATTATGACTGGCGACCCTCATCCATTATTATGACTGGCGACCCTCATCCATTATTATGACTGGCGACCCTCATCCATTATTATGACTGGCGAACCCTTTCTCCTATTATGACTGGCGACCCTCATCCATTATTATGACTGGCGAACCCTTTCTCCTATTATGACTGGCGACCCTCATTCATTATTATGACTGGCGAACCCTTTCTACTATTATGACTAGCGACCCTCATCTACCATTATGACTGGCGAACCCCTTCTACTATTATGACTGGCGAACCCCTTCTACTATTATGACTGGCGACCCTCATCCACTATTATGACTGGCGACCCTCATCCATTATTATGACTGGCGACCCTCATCCACTATTATGACTGGCGAACCCCTTCTACTATTATGACTGGCGAACCCCTTCTACTATTATGACTGGCGACCCTCATCCACTATTATGACTGGCGACCCTCATCCATTATTATGACTGGCGACCCTCATCCACTATTATGACTGGCGAACCCCTTCTAATATTATGACTGGCGAACCCCTTCTACTATTATGACTGGCGACCCTCATCCACTATTATGACTGGCGACCCTCATCCATTATTATGACTGGCGACCCTCATCCATTATTATGAATAGCGACCCTCATCCATTATTATGACTGGCGAACCCCTTCTACTATTATGACTGGCGACCCTCATCCACTATTATGACTGGCGACCCTCATCCATTATTATGACTGGCGAACCCTTTCTACTATTATGAATAGCGACCCTCATCGACCATTATGACTGGCGAACCCCTTCTACTATTATGACTGGCGACCCTCATCCATTATTATGACTGGCGACCCTCATCCATTATTATGACTGGCGAACCCTTTCTCCTATTATGACTGGCGACCCTCATCCATTATTATGACTGGCGAACCCTTTCTCCTATTATGACTGGCGACCCTCATTCATTATTATGACTGGCGAACCCTTTCTACTATTATGACTAGCGACCCTCATCTACCATTATGACTGGCGAACCCCTTCTACTATTATGACTAGCGACCCTCATCTACCATTATGACTGGCGAACCCCTTCTACTATTATGACTGGCGACCCTCATCTATTATTATGACTGGCGAACCCTTTCTACTTTTATGAATAGCGACCCTCATCGACCATTATGACTGGCGAACCCCTTCTACTATTATGACTGGCGAACCCCTTCTACTATTATGACTGGCGACCCTCATCCACTATTATGACTGGCGACCCTCATCCATTATTATGACTGGCGACCCTCATCCACTATTATGACTGGCGAACCCCTTCTACTACTATTATGACTGGCGAACCCCTTCTACTATTATGACTGGCGACCCTCATCCACTATTATGACTGGCGACCCTCATCCATTATTATGACTGACGACCCTCATCCACTATTATGACTGGCGAACCCCTTCTACTATTATGACTGGCGACCCTCATCCACTATTATGACTGGCGACCCTCATCCATTATTATGAATAGCGACCCTCATTCATTATTATGACTGGCGAACCCTTTCTACTATTATGAATAGCGACCCTCATCGACCATTATGACTGGCGAACCCCTTCTACTATTATGACTGGCGAACCCCTTCTACTATTATGACTGGCGACCCTCATCCACTATTATGACTGGCGACCCTCATCCATTATTATGACTGGCGACCCTCATCCACTATTATGAATAGCGACCCTCATCCATTATTATGACTGCCGACCCTCATCCATTATTATGACTGGCGACCCTCATCCACTATTATGACTGGCGACCCTCATCCATTATTATGACTGGCGACCCTCATCCATTATTATGACTGGCGAACCCCTTCTACTTTTATGACTGACGAACTCCTTTAAGTATTATGACTGGCGACCCTCATCCATTATTATGAATAGCGACCCTCATCCATTATTATGACTGGCGAACCCCTTCTACTATTATGACTGGCGACCCTCATCCACTATTATGACTGGCGACCCTCATCCATTATTATGACTGGCGAACCCTTTCTACTATTATGAATAGCGACCCTCATCGACCATTATGACTGGCGAACCCCTTCTACTATTATGACTGGCGACCCTCATCCATTATTATGACTGGCGACCCTCATCCATTATTATGACTGGCGAACCCTTTCTCCTATTATGACTGGCGACCCTCATCCATTATTATGACTGGCGAACCCTTTCTCCTATTATGACTGGCGACCCTCATTCATTATTATGACTGGCGAACCCTTTCTACTATTATGACTAGCGACCCTCATCTACCATTATGACTGGCGAACCCCTTCTACTATTATGACTGGCGAACCCCTTCTACTATTATGACTGGCGACCCTCATCCACTATTATGACTGGCGACCCTCATCCATTATTATGACTGGCGACCCTCATCCATTATTATGACTGGCGACCCTCATCCATTATTATGACTGGCGAACCCTTTTCTCCTATTATGACTGGCGACCCTCATCCATTATTATGACTGGCGAACCCTTTCTCCTATTATGACTGGCGACCCTCATTCATTATTATGACTGGCGAACCCTTTCTACTATTATGACTAGCGACCCTCATCTACCATTATGACTGGCGAACCCCTTCTACTATTATGACTGGCGAACCCCTTCTACTATTATGACTGGCGACCCTCATCCACTATTATGACTGGCGACCCTCATCCATTATTATGACTGGCGACCCTCATCCACTATTATGACTGGCGAACCCCTTCTACTATTATGACTGGCGAACCCCTTCTACTATTATGACTGGCGACCCTCATCCACTATTATGACTGGCGACCCTCATCCATTATTATGACTGGCGACCCTCATCCACTATTATGACTGGCGAACCCCTTCTACTATTATGACTGGCGACCCCTTCTACTATTATGACTGGCGACCCTCATCCACTATTATGACTGGCGACCCTCATCCACTATTATGAATAGCGACCCTCATTCATTATTATGACTGGCGAACCCTTTCTACTATTATGAATAGCGACCCTCATCGACCATTATGACTGGCGAACCCCTTCTACTATTATGACTGGCGAACCCCTTCTACTATTATGAATAGCGACCCTCATCGACCATTATGACTGGCGAACCCCTTCTACTATTATGACTGGCGAACCCCTTCTACTATTATGAATAGCGACCCTCATCGACCATTATGACTGGCGAACCCCTTCTACTATTATGACTGGCGAACCCCTTCTACTATTATGACTGGCGACCCTCATCCACTGTTATGACTGGCGACCCTCATCCATTATTATGAATAGCGACCCTCATCCATTATTATGACTGGCGACCCTCATCCATTATTATGACTGGCGACCCTCATCCACTATTATGACTGGCGACCCTCATCCACTATTATGACTGGCGACCCTCATCCATTATTATGACTGGCGAACCCCTTCTACTATTATGACTGGCGACCCTCATCCACTATTATGAATGGCGACCCTTATGATCAACGAACCTTTTTCCTCCTTATGACTGGCGACCCTCTTCCTTTATTATGACTAGCGACCCTCATGTTTGATTATGAATGGCGACCCCCATCGTTGATTATGACTAGCGACCTCTATGAACAAAGCCCCTTATGAATAGCGACCCTTATGACTATTATGACTAGCGGTCCTTATAACTAGCGGGTATTATGACCAGTGGTCCTTATGACTGGCGGGTGGACCCCGCACGTACATGTACTCCATCCTGAAATTAAGTGAGACCGTTAAAGATGTTGAAATGTTGGGATACATATTTTTAACATTCAACAGTTAAGTTCAAAACCAGAGAATCATTCATGAAATATTGTAAATTCAAACAAAAAAAAAATAAGCCCCTCTTAAACAAACATCCATAATTTCCGAACCACCGGGAGTTTTTAATATATTTTAACATGGGCATACGGGTAATTTTATAAGCTACCCTCTGAGTAAATGTTGTGGACGTATTTTATGTCGCCAGAAGGCAAAAATATCACTTTTAAAAAGTCGCAAGCCAAATATCATGAGTTTGATTCCATTTTATTGGAACGAATTCCGCATTCTCATCACGGAAATCGTCAAAAGACTTGTAAAAGTTACTTTCTAAAAAACGCTACAACTTTTTTTGCTAAATTTTACGGTTGAATAAACACAAGTCAAAATTTGCTATAATTTGATTTTTTGCACATTTCTATCGATAAAAATGATCGAATGTGATTACAGATACTTTTGGGAAGAGTATCGTCAACAATATTTATAATTTCACGGTTCAATGATCATTTAATGAAAACAAAAAATACGATTTTCAAATGTCATAGTCAAGTATTTTTTCATATTAGGAACTGAAATTATCCTATGAACATTTTTTTTCGTTATGTTCATGACCAATTAACATACTTCAATGATTCAAAGCCGTTTAATAAACAGTCACGCTTGGATGAATATGTGGAATGTGACAAGCTCTATTTTTACGTTATTGTCACAAACCTTCTTGCATTTTGATTTGATTTTCATTAAAATCCGATGAAATGCTTCAGTGAGCACAAAATATTCGAAAATTATGCAAATGAAAAGAAAGTTCAAGACCTTGGCCCCACTCTGTGCCGTATCGAATGATTATTTTGGTGTACGCGCCTTTTGGATAGTGTCACTCCGAAGCCATGTGCGAAGTTCAATAAAAAATCTCTTGGCAGAAGTAACAAAAACTGTCCACGAAACAATTCCTCATTTCACTTTTGTTAATATTTTCATTCCTTCTCTCCTAGACATTGTGTACACTATGGGTGCATGTGTTCAAGAATAAGTAACCCCTTATTTAATATAGTGGAACTTTCTTTTTCAAAACTGTCCTTAGCAATGTCGTTTGGCATTTTCAATGTCACAAACTCATTTTGAAGGGTTATAAAGAGGAGAATGGGGCTAATTCAGTTTCAAATACAACTTAATTGCTGTTGTATTTATCATCCTTCATTTTTTATCACCACACACTTTCCGAACTGTTAACACTTTCATGGTTGAGCGAGCACACTTGAAAAATTAGGAATGAATACTCTTTATATTGCATAAATGCATTTGTTTCCTAACAATTTCTCAGGATCAGTTGAATTCATGGACAAATCCGTGTTGGATCTAGAATTTGAAATTGGGGAGAGGAGGGGAGGGGCGAGATATTGGGGGAGGGGAACCACTGACATTTTCAAATTTTAACATATTTTTTTTTAAGTTATAGAGATACTACCATAAGTCCCTAAGATGGTACACAGCAAAAAATGTGGTGTTAACCGGTGTACAATAACTGGTGTGGTCCTCTATGTACACCGTTAACACCACATTGTTAACACCTATGGTTGTTATATTTTGCACTCTTTGGTGTTGTGTTCAATCTCTAGGGTGTTATTTTAACACATCAGGGTGTGGTCCTCTATTAACACCAATTGGTGTCAGTTTTAACACCACAGTTCTTACAGTGTACGTCAGATTAACTTGTGGTCACTCAACCACTAATATACGTTATCAAAATTTTGTGTGGAGAGGCTTGGTATAGTATAGTATAGTATTTATTTTCCGTATTAAAAAGGAAAGAAAAAAATGCAAAACGAATGGATAGCCCATATTCAGTTTAGTCGATATGACTATACTGTTCTGCCATGGGGTCCATAAAAGTAAACACATATGAAAGAAGCATAACCTATATACGGTAAATCAAACAAAATAACAAAAGCGATATGATATATCATGTTACTGACAAGAAAAGATCATAGAGTTAAATAATTTGGCAAGAATTTACATGAAATATTTTATAAAATGAATGAATGAATTAGGCGGCTGCTGTCATATTATTGAAAAATGTTTTCGCAAGGAGCAAAAGATAATGGATAGAATTAATATACAATGAATAAAAATGAATATGCTTTATGATGGATAGTAAAACAGCATTTGAACCATAACATTCACCCCAAATCAACCGTCGCCCAACTTTGTATTTACGCAATCTGAATAACGACTCTTGTGACTTAAAATTTGTCATTTCATTCTTTTCGTTCATCTTTGATTACTCACATGACTGAACCGATCAATTTCAGGAGTTGCTTAATAAGTGTGTAGAAATACGAAATAATATATCCCTAAATTATTCCGTTCATAAGTTACAACATTTTGATTTAGGGGGCTTTTCTGTGGTGTATAGGGTTAGGGTTGTATATTATAGATAATGGACCGCTATGAATGGCATGGTTGTTTCTAGAGGCTCAAAGGGGACCGCAATGCGACTATGCCCGAGGGCATATTCTTGCCGGTGCGGTACCAGCGAGACAAAAGAAACACATTTTATGAACAGAATAGGCCTATGTTCTAGATCTAGTAACCTCTCCAGAGGAGACTAGGTCTAGATCCAGAGTTTACTGATCTAAGATCTAGATGTAAACGGAACAGATAAGTTGGTAACGAATTATAGGTCATCTCAAACTTTTTGTAAAAAAAGTAACATCTGTCCTAATGTAACTTGACTTTATTAGGTTCCGAATATCAAAGCAGTCTATACATACTTTATGAACCGAATTAACAATAGCCTAAGCCCCGTATTCTGAAGTCAGGCTTAACTTAGACCACGCTCTAACTCTGGCAGGGTTCCCACAATCATGGAAAATACTGGAAAAATTTGTGGTCATGGAAAGTCAGGGAATTTAGAAAATTTGTGAAAAGTCATGGAAAAGTTGGAATTGCATTTACTTGCAAACTGGCTATGGCAGCTTTCCAGTTTCTCGTGTCTCGCAACTATCATACTCTGTGATCATACTTTGGTATTATAATTGGTGTTCATGATTTCCATTTTTCCAAGTATTGTGACATTCCAAATTCTACATAACTCCCGAGACGTCAGGGAAGTCATTACTTGGAAAGTAGCAATTCAGTCATGGAATTCCGTTTTCAAATGTCTGTGGGAACCCTGTCTGTGCTAAAATTATGGGGAGCCAAACATTACAAAAATTATGTTTACAGTTTTGTGCCCTGTTGCTTTCATAATGAAGAAAAATATTTCAGTTATTATTCCCAGAAAATTATGATAAATTTGAGTGTCAAAAGAGTTGAATGCACGAAATCATTAAAATATTTTGTTATTTATTATTATTTTGTAGACCCGTTTTCTCGTGGAGAAGACAACATTCCATGTTTATGCTTAAATTCCACGAAAGAGCGTAATGCACTTTCCTTTGAACTGTACTTCAAGTACCTGCTACATCTCTGTTGACGGCTGTTTAATATTTGATCTTCGTGCTTTTTTGCTGAAAGGAACCTTATAAATCATCGATGAATATGATATCTTTCAATAGGAGACAAGTCCCACAAGAATTGGAGTCATGTTTTCTAGACATTGGGAAAGGCAGAAGAAGACGTCATGGAAATTTTCCCCTTTTGATATAACCACATGAGCAGACATCAGTTCTTTCACTTCGTATTATAATCAGAATAATGTTTAATTCATGCTATGATTTATTCTGTATTGATATGAAAAGGGCACTGTCCCTCTTGATAGAGTTTACAAAAATTTTGAGAAGATTAGAAACATGAATTGTTTAATTTGTGATATACTAAAATTAATCATAATCGTTACTAATCCCATTTTTAAAATTTACTTAAAATATCGATTAGTTAGTGTATGGTTTGTGTGTTTGTTTTGTTTTGTTTCTTTGTTTGTCTTTGAGTGGATTGGGGTAAAAGCCCAGAATGTCCACAATAATCATTGGTTTTTTTTATCAGTCTTCATTTGCAGTTACATAATGTATTCATTTTCATGATTTTAGTTATATTTATCAGTTAAGAAGTACATGTATGCATGATCCACAAAGTATGTAGATCTGTTCTGGGTAATGGAAATGGTGATAATCAAGAAATACATGTATATGTTAGTTTCGGCTATATATACATATATATGTACAACAGTTACATGATTATTAACCAAACACAATGTAAGCCAACGGGAAATCAATTTCAATGAATTCAAATTTTTGAAGTAACTTTCATTTGCATGGTTTTGTTTTCTTCATATTTTCATCGCGATTGGGTTCGATATATATTTTGACTCGTTACATCACCATCTTTCATTTACATACATATTCAGTATTTGGTAAATACCGCCAATATCCACCCGACAATCCGAGGTACAAGATTGATTTAAGTGCAAGCACTGATGATTTTTTTTACGCTCGTGGGTCGGGATGTAGGCGATTTTCGTCACGAGCATTTTCTCAACAACTTAAATCGTTTTTAGATTCCATGATCAATCATAAGGTTTGATCCTCTGTATGAATTCTTTACTGGGCTCTTATAATTTTGCTGTTCTACTAAACTTTTTCCCCCAAGTCAGATTCAGCTGTTCAAAGCCTGGCCTAGTTTAAAATCATACTTGAAAACACCCAACGGCTAAGTGATGGGTGACTTTCATCATCTTCGAGGGAAAGGGTTCCAATTACAAAATTCAGAGCACAGATTTCTCCTTCTTTCTGAAAATCAGCCTGTGGACTTTATTTTTCCTTGATGCCTTTAGGATGACTCGCTAAGGGTGTGTGTCTGTGTGTGTGTGTGTGTGTGTTTCCAGAGAAAATTCCTCATTCAGCAATTCAGCCTGTGATAACTTACGAGATGTAAAGCTTGATCTTTGAACGCTTATAGTTACATTTATGTTAAATGTTAAATCTCCTTGATGTTGATAAGTGATTTAATTGGAATTTCAAAAATGAGACAAAGAAGTGGGTGAATGGTGGATTTGGTCTGCAAGGTGTCAGTCGAAAACTGCAAAGGGTTTAATGTCATTTTGACATTAAACTTCAATTTACAATGTTCGTTTGTGGTACTAAGAAATTCGTATATATGTGGCAGGAAGAGTAGAAGTGGGTTTAATAGTAATGATAGTGATATCTAGTAGCAAAGGTCAAAGTAATGGTTTTGAGGATGGTGGTAGGGCAAGTAGTAGTAGTAGTATTAGCAGCAGAAGCAGTAGCGGCAGCAGCAGCAGCATTAGTAGTAATAGTAGTAGTATATATGTTCTTATTGTTGTTCTTGTTGCCGGAGAGCTAGTAGTGTAAAGGTCCATGGAAAGAGTCTGTGGTATATTACTGATAAAAATGAATACTGAATACAAAATGAAATTCCTCAATTCATCATGAATTAATCAATGACGTGCCTCATATATATGAACCTGACTGCACGCGATATGGAAAATACTACCACCACCCCTGCGCTTGATCAGTTCATTTATTTGAAAATGCCAGAACAATGTATACTGTTGTTTTATCTTTTCAGAATTTATCTAAATAAATTTAAAGTTGCAGTCATATCTGAGCATATCAAAAGAGAGAGAGGGAGAGATAATACATCATCTGATATATGATCCGTTATTAATTCCTTTCATATCGAAAACCTATTCTACATTGCGTATCAAAAAAAGTTTACACTTATAAAAAAAATCCTTTAAAATTATACACTTGCAATATGCTGAAGATTTTTCCACATTTTAACATTGGTACAGATCCATTTAAGCAAATGAAGATACAGCTGTCGAAAAATATTTCCGCTTGAGTGAGCACCACTTACTTTTGAAAAGTTAATGAAAAATGATTTGTTCAGAACTTTGAAATAGTTATGCAAATAAAAGTATACCTTAATCATGAAGAAAACGTGGAATTTAGCTAGTGAGGATATATTTTACCTTTTAATTTGTTTCCTTGCCCAAAACACTTCAAATAGTGCATCGCCCTACGTACCCACTCCCCCACACACCGAGGCCATCATGACGATATTTGCTTTACACTGAGCTGTGATTTACATCAAATGGCTTAGGCTTGATTTTCATTTTGTTAATCATTGTCAAGGTTCGGAAAAGTTTGAAGAAACAAGCATTAAATGAAAAATGAAATGTAAACCCACTTTGAATGATAAACTTAGTTAAAAAATGCGGGAGATGTCTGATATAAACTTTTGTTCAGATTCAGTTATGTCCTCAAATCCAGCTGGCACAAAAGGGTAAATCGCTAGGAAAACATTACTTCAAGACGTCCTTTATTCTCACTTTCTCCATGTTGTTGAAACAACTTTCTTCATTCAAAAAAGAAAAAACTACAGTTCTGCTGTACTGACTATGGCTTTAATCGAGGGTACGAAATTGTATGTCGGTCAAAGAATCCCTAATCGAGGTTATTCTTAATCTTAAAAAAGACAAATGGGCCAGGGTAATGTATCGGCGTGGAAAGGTCGAGTTTTATTACTATGCTATATGTTCAGTGATTGTCCATATTGCTCTTGCATTTGGGATAATGTACAGGTATTTTTATTCAGATTTTTTTATTCGCCAATCTTCCCACATAATTAAAGTAGCTGTGCAATATACAAGCTACCTTGGAAATTTGTCGCACAGTGCAGAGATTTTTTCAACTGGAAAACAATACTTTAGCTGGTCATGCTTTTTAAAACAAAGCACGATCCCGTGCACGATCCATCTCCCCTTCCCCTTATCAACCTCCCCACATGTCAGGGTGTGGGTGTTCCCCTCCTCCTTTTATACTTGTTTTCTGAAACCTGCTTATCTTCGTAACATTATTTTTCTATATCTTTTCTCTCTATATATACATTTCTTTTTCACGAGCGCTTTGCATGTGAAATTTAATTTCACTGATGCATGCTCACTGGTCACTCCCTCCTATTGGGAAATGGAGCAAAACCGATATGTCACCCTGGCCCAGAAAACGAATTACGGGGCTTGCTTAGATTGATCATTTTGTTTTCAACGCATTAGGAATGAATTAAATTCTTTTAGAGCGCTCTTCAAAGGAACCGAATTCGCCCAGGAAATCGAAATCTGGGGGAACACGCGGCGCAATCCTGTCTGTATGCTCATTTGCCGTGATGATATCAATATTTGGTCATGTGACTAAGATGCTTATGATGGACCGAGTAAGTAGGTTGTGTATGTAGATCACTGACGGATCCAAGGGGGGGGGGCAAAGTGGACCCGTGCCCTCCCCCCCCCCTTAGAGAGGCACAATTAAGATTTGTAATTTACAATTGCCTTTTAAAAAGAAGTGTGCCCCCCCCCCCTTTAAAAGTAAAGACCTTTTTTTCGTGGACGAAAATGTCCTTGATTTTTGTTTAAATTTTTTTTTGCTTGTCAAAATTTTCCTTGGAAAAAAGGCCGCCACCTCCCCTTTTGGAAAATGCTGGATCCACCCCTGATATAGATCAAGTAGTATTGCTCAAATCCAATGCTTCTGATAATTTTCTGGGAAAATATCGTAGTGCAGTCATTGAATATCGCAAGTATGAAATAAAGTTTTGGTTTTATTCTGAAAAATGATTATCAAGTATCACTGAATGAAATCTGCCTTTACAAAAATTCATATCTTGTATCTGTAAGGGGAAGAATTGTTGAGTACGTCTTCATCTGCTTCATTTACCAAATTTGATATTTTCATCAGTTTCAATGAAGCCTGTTCAACGAGAAATCCATTGTACAGCTTCGTCAAATCGTCCTGAAAAGACAGTGTCGTGTTACGAACTTTAAGTTCCAGACCGTCGTTGAAACTCTTCTTCAAGATGTTAAATGGAAGGGAATAGAATTTTTAGAGGGCAAAATACTTTCAATAGCTATGTTGGCAGACTTCCCCAATGCACTCAGAATCCTTATGACTGATAATAAAAAGCAGGGAGAATTATTGACTGAATGAAATCTCTTTCTCAGAAATGTTATAGGCATACTTTTTTCCGTTTATATACAAAAATCGTTTTTCATAGATTTGATAAAAAAGGGTCTCTATCGAATTATTTTGAATTACTTCATGATATTCCAAATTTGAAAAAAAAATCTACATTATCGGAGAAAATGTGGCAAAGAAGATCCGCCCCCGCTCTGATCCAAATGTAAGGTATCGATTCCAGTTGATCAGTCTATCCCCGCTGTATACATCTCATTATCACACTTTGCATTTTTTTTGAAAAATATGAATAAAAGGGAAAGATTTAGCAGGAAAATGAAATCACATAATTATTCTATAGATTGTTTTAACGGGAAATTATTTGCAATTTATTAAAACAATTTATTAGAAAAAAATATGAAGGAAGTTTGTAAAATTTCATACATCAAATACCAATTTTCTGCAATTTCACACAGTGCAGTAAGATTTAAGTACAGGACTGGTGTTATCGAGATTCTGAAGCAGGAACTTTTGCTTTATATTAAGGGAAAATTTTCTAACAATGTAAGATTTTGAGGAAAGAAACATCTAAAAATTTAAATCATATTATAGTCAACAGTCCAATTTACTCTATCGGGTTATAAGATCATGGATCGGACGACGTGCACTAGATCTGATGAACCCGGGTAGCAATTTAACAGACATCGACCCTATATTACAGAGCACTGGATTCTTCATCTACATGTCATGTTTATGGATGACAGCTAAGAGAAACGGATCGTGGATAACCATGATCAGACCCTGACATTTCTTCTTTTTTTCCAAAAAAAGTTCCATTAAAGGATGTTCACCATCACCTCGATGTCATTCCTTGAAGTAGTTCAGTCGTCTTCTATTACATTCATGACTAGCGTTTCTTAACTCAATCGATGTGATGTTCAGCGTATCACTTCCAGGGATGAAAGTGAGACTTTCTCCGGAATCATTCTCAAGGAGTTGTAATGTATATATCCATTGAACCTGGACTATCCGTGTCTCAGAGTTAAGTTGGACTTGGATTGTCAAAAAGTTTTGTAGGCCTCAGCTGGGCAATTGTTGTTGTGAATAAACATCGATGATTATTATATGTAACGTTTTGCCGTACAGATTGGGGGGTTGGGGTGCTAGCCCCTCCCCCCCCCTAAAAAAAATCACGATCAAGAAAAAAAGATAAGAGGAAAGAAAAGAAAGGAAAGAGAGAAGGTTGAAATATATAATTGTCTGAATATTTTGCCAAAATCTATCACAAAACGGATTTCAAACATGTCAATTTTTTTGCTCTCTCGTTTCGTTCGCTCGCAACTTTTAAAAATTTTGCCTGACCCGTCATATCTTGCCCCTCAAAATTGTTAGCTCATTACACCACCTTGTGTCATCGCCGTCATCATTACCACATTTATCGATCACCATCTCCATCACCATAATGTTTATCAAGCGTCATCATCATCTTTATCAATCGTCATCTTAAAAAAAAAATGTGTGAAAGGCTTCTGGAAAGAAATATCTAATTGCTGGGAAATTAGCAAAATAAGCACGGGTTTCGTTTCGAATTTCGGGGAATTTCGCCAAGCAATAATAATACACTGTCCCTCATGTTCCTATCTGTGTCGTTGATCTACAGTATGATTAGGGGGTTTTTTTCCATCTTAAATTTCATGATTTCACATATTTCATGTTATGTACTCCTGATTAATCTACAGTAATAAATAAGCACACGTCTGGTACTCTTGGTATATGATTCCAAAGCAAGTTTATTCCGCATTGCGCCTGCGCAGCTACAATTGTGAGTCATGGTAGGACATCATGTATGACATCATTCAGTATATAACAGTTCAGTTATCTAACTATACTAAATCTGGATCCACATGATCAAAAGGTAACTATCTTTTTTTGTGTTTGATTTGCATGCTTTCTCGTGAAATACAACTACTTTCAATTATCTATGAATTCGTTCTTGAAGGTTAAAGACAGTATTTGCAGCAAAAAAACATTTCATGAGAAAGTCTTTTAAATCAAGGATAATAATCGACATTTGATGGCATTTCATACTTATTTTGCTAAGTTCTCAGCAATTACGCATTTTCTTTCAGAGCTATTTGGTTCAGATTTTATATTCATACATACAAATACTTGTGTGGTAATTTCATTGGATTCTATTCAAACTCATTTTGAGATCTTTACTACTACTGGTATATCTCTAAAGCTGTGAAAAAAAAATGAGCACAGGTTTAAGGAATACCACATGTCTTGAAATAATTTGATGAAAAATCTTAATGGGAATGGTAATCGGAATTGAAATGAATAGTCTATATGACTTTCTTTTTTTTCCTCATCAATTTCAAACGAATCATATGTTATTATTTTTAATTTGTATGCTTAAGCTGAAAAGCTGAAGATCAAGGATCCGTTTAAAGAGTAAAGGAATGAGAAGAGTACATTTATATATACTTATTTCAAAACACACAATCCAGTTTTTCTTTATAATCACGAACACATTTTTTTGTCTGTTTGGATATCTTACTGATCTTTAATCCCCCCTCCCATTATTTTCGTCCATCTCTCTCCTTTTCCATGCCCCCTCTCTATATATCTCTCCCTCTCGTTGTTACTTCTTAACATTTTAGCACAAAGAAACACAGTATAGATATATATTTTGTCAGATATTCTTACGGTTACGATGTAAAACTACTTACTCTTATGTACAGGATTAAAAATAGATGTAAAGTAGTGTACTGGTATCTGTAAACTTGTCAAGAATAAGCCTCTTTCGTGTCTTATTATAATTATGTCAGCTCGATACACGGTGCATGGCGAATCTTACTAGACAGTCATTGCGCCATAGTCATCGCTCATGACAACGCCACCTAATGGCTGGTTTTAAGTCTATGCAATGATATTTTGAAAGCTAAATGATGCTGGCTCAATCAATGGATAACTTCGTCTGATGTCATTCCTTTATGGCACCGGGCCCATAGGTCATGATTTGAAGAGTTATAATCAGAGTGGAAAGTAAATGCTCTCTTGAGTCTAATGTACTGTAAACTTTCGCATCTTGTCGTTCCTGGTCAAATTCAAGTCACATGGCTCACTGAACTCGGTAGAGCATTCGCTAGATTAGATTGACATTTTTGTTCCGAAAATGAACAAACAGGACTTAAGGTAATGGCAGAAATAAGAAAGTTTGAAAACAAAGGGGAAAAGGGTCGTTGTCATTGTTGAACGATCCTCGTATTAAGGTTAATGATATCTTGAAACCTGATGGGGAAATTATTCGTTACCTTGCAAATGACAAATGACGCCACGATACAAAATATTTGTATTTGCAAAACTCTCTCAGTTCACCCGTAAATTTCTGCTCGAAAGATTCTATCTCAGGATATATGCGTTCTGCCGAGCCTTTGCTGGAATAGGCAGCTCCATATACAGCTTTTTATATGAATATTTTGATCATTGATGGGTCTTCTATGGATTTGTTTGGGTATTTCGCCCTTATCAGCGTCGGTCACTTATTCTGACGAAGCCCACATACCAGTAGTCAATATAAAATGGCAGAATATTATTTATAAAGGGGAAATATATTTTTTTTAAAGATGCGATCATTTATGGAAATAAATCAAAGGCGACATTGATTAAACTAACCATTCTCTCGCATGGATGTTTGTAGTAGTCAAGTTGAAGGGTAATGGATGATGAATAATATCTCATTTAGTACATTATGCAGGAGAATGATTATGGGATTTGTCGAGTATTGTACGCCAGTGTCGTTAAAAGCACTAAATAGACATTTGATATTTGGTAGAGTTAGGACAGTTTATTTAGTTTTAATGCATTATATCACAAAACTGCCACTGATTTTATTTGATATGAAGTGATCACACTTCAACAATCAATAAATTTCACCCTTCTCTGTGGTATTTCTTTCATAGCATTGTTTTTTTTTCAGCTGTGTAATAATAGTTCCACTTAAGTGAACCTAATTTCTGAATAGTAAAGACATCCATATCACAGAAACAAAATGTCACGCCGGTAATTTGTTAAGTATCATGCATCAGCGATCAATATAACGCCATCAACAATGTGAAGGTGAAGGTTAAGGCCTCGAGTGTCTTAGCTTGAGCGCGAGTAATCAAAATCTCCTTTCAAAAAAAAGGTAAGTTGAATCAGAATGAAAATGATTTTTTTTAGAGGTACAAGCGTTAAGGTGTGAAACGTTCACCTTTTGATGTTCTTGCCGAAAGCAAAGTTGAACTGATTGACAGAGCATGAAACTTGTTGTTTTTTTGCAAGAAATGGCGGGAGTGATAGGGCGATATATTACTCCATTCAGGTTTTACTTTTTCTCCACCTCTCTTCTATATCCCTGCATGCACCGTTCTCACTATTCTCATTTTATATTTGCTTTTCACATTAATCCTGCCTCTCCCTTCCCCACACTGTACGGCAAATTGATCCCCTAGAGAGGTTTTAACTGCAAGTTATTTTGACAAAAATTAATCCATCGGTATAATTTACTTATATTTTTAATGATCTGTAAGGATTCCAATACATCATTGGTAAGCAAATATCATGTAACGTGGAAGAAAACAGCAGCCTATGCGCAACCGTTTTCATGTTTGAATTCTGTACGTACAGGTAGTAAAAAATGAATAAAAACACGACAACAACAACGCTGTTTAAAATGTTATGCAACAACGCTTGTTTACTACGTGAATTTAATTTATGCTTAATTTATTGAAGATTAAGTATTAAGAATTTGTTGTTTGAAATTGTAAGCACTTGATCATCCTGTTTTACTGTGTAATTCATATTAGTACATGGCTACTTCGTTTCCGTAAGCATCGTTGGCTAGATAGATTAAGTCTCCAAGAGAATTATAGGGATCTTGGAATGGATCACTTAAAGGTCAAGTACACCTCAGAAAAATGTTGATTTGAATCAATAGAGAAAAATCAGACAAGCACAATGCTGAAAATTTCATCAAAATCGGATGTAAAATAAGAAAGTTATGACATTCAAAGTTTCGCTTACTTTTTAACAAAATAGTTATATGAACGAGCCAGTTACATCCAAATGAGAGAGTCGATGATGTCACTCACTCATGAATGAAAATGAAATGGATATTACACCAACTGGTTATGAGACGAAATGGTCATAAACGAAATGGTGATTAGACGAAGTGTTGATTTGACCAAATGTTTAATGGACCAATTGGTTGGTAGACGAAATGTTGATGGACGGAATGGCATTAAACTAAATAAAAGACCATGTGGTGAGTGGACGAGTTGGCAGTAGACGAATTGGCAATTTACCGGGGGTATATACATGTACAATAAAAGATAGATGACAGGAGACGGAAATGTTATAGGTTCTACCCATCGTGTCTGTGATTAATCAGTCGTTATTGTTTGTTTGGTTACAATCTGTAATTTGTTGATTGTCTTCTTATCTCATGGTATTCAAAATATTACGTCCTACAGATCTATATATCCTCTGTAGAAATTATGGTAAATTTTATGGCGAAAATAAGATTTGTGTGAGAAATTTCTTCAAAGATGGGTGTGAGGGGTTAAAGATAAATACGAGTATTGGTAACGATCTCAAAATGAGTTCGGACTGAATCCAATAAAATTACCACCAGTCTTTGTATGTATAAATTGAAGAAGAAGAGAAACAGGTGCCAAATGGCTCTGAAAGAAAAAATGCGGATTGCTGAGCAATTAGCAAAATACATACGGAATTACATCAAATGTCGGGTATTTTTCCAAGCAATATCAACACTGTCCCAGATGCTTTTCTGTGTTAGTAATCATAAGAATAATCGGTTTTGAGATATAAGATTTCATGATTGTACACTGATAAGTTAACAGGTATGTACCAGATCTAGCTTATATGATAATATACGTGGTGACAATTAACCTTGATTTAAAAGAATTTCTCATGAAATGATTGTAAACTGCAACTACTTTATTTTACCTTTAAATCGTGTAAGACGGTTTCAAGCAAATTGTCAAAATGTTTATTCCATCGTATTTATATTGTGATCTTTAAACTGAATCATATTTTAGGTATTGACTGAATTATTATAATCCAACCCCCCCCCCCCCCGGCTCGTTTTAGTGTATGTTGAATCGAAGTATTGACACCGTCGAACACACACGTTGCAATTTGATATTCACGTGCTCCAGATCTTAGAGGGTTAACAATACGATGACATATACTGGTCAGTTGCACTAGATCTGCTGCACTTCCACCGCTCATTCTATTTCCTTTTGGGTATATTGACAAATTCACGTAGGCTTTTATTTGAGAATTTGAATTATAAATTGATGATGCAAAGTTCCTGGAAAGTCCTTGCAAATCCGACAAAACCTTGAAACTGACACCGAGTGTTCAAGGTAAGTTGATCAAATGCTGCAACAAACACTTGTTGGCATCCTTCTCTTGTTCACTATTAAATCAATAATACAAGGATCGATACATATCATTATCATGTATGAACTTCAAAACTGCGAAAAGGCGGCTCGAAGACTTTATGAATTATTTATGTTTTTTTCAAAGATCAAAGGATAAATGGATGGGAAGCAAGTAAAAAAAAAAACCTAATTCGGCTTGTTCGTTTCTGAACTTTTGTTCAGTTAGTCAATATTTTGTTTTGTAATAATTAATAATCATTCAGTTCAAAATCAAAGTGATGATACATTGTAAAATATTACAATATCAATATTAACAGAACACTGTTCACAAAAGACAAATAATTATCCATAGTACAAATAATCGTACATAATGTCATAGTATTAACATATTCATTTACATTGGATAAATTCAGTAACAAAAAGTAAACATTAAACATTTACAACCTATATAAATTAAAAAAATCATACGATAGTTATGCAGAAAATTCATTGCTCAACATTGATGAAACTGAATGAAATTTATAATACAAAAAACGGAAAAGGGTTCGAGTGCTCACTCCCTACCCACGCCCATATACACACACAAAAAGAACGAAATCGTTCTCACACATATGTGAGAACATAAAATGTGTTCGGTTGTAGGCATGATAAAATGTGTAACTCGGAGGCAGTATAGAGCGTTTTTATATACAATACTTGGTTATTATCGTCATTATTATCATCATCTTAGAAGAAGAAGAAGAAGAAGAAAAAGTAGTAGAAGTAGTAGTAGATGATGAAGTAATAGTATTAGGATGGGAGTGGTACTATTATAATTATTATTACTTTTATTTATATTATGGTTATTAATATTAGTTGTAGTAGCAGTAGTAGTAGAAGTAGTAGTATTAATAGTAGTAGTAGTAGTAGTAGTAGTAGTAGTAGTAGTAGTAGTAGTAGTAGTAATTACAAATAAGTCAAAGATTGTATCCTAAGTTGGATACATTACTCTGTTGAGAAGATTCTACATTATTTTGCACTTTTGAGAAAACACCCACGTTCAATGAGCGGTCGTTATCACATGTGCATTCTGGGTACATTATGCAAACCTGAGATGATAGAGGGATTTGAATAATGTGCTCATATTTCCTCTAGACACAGCCTTGAATTTTTGTTAACTTTCGTCTCGAAAGCATGCATTTTTTTATGTAACCCTTGTTATATCGAGTATCTATGAGGATCTTCGAGTTACTATGGCCTCTCAGCGTCTTCACATTGTTGAAGAACCCTTGTTATGAATATGCCCCTGGCACCCATGTGGATTGTTTTTGCTTCCGTCTTGGTGCATTACTCTGCACATATAGCTTCAGAACAGAGAAAATTATAGACAGGCATTTTTTTTTTCCTCCCTGATTTGGAAGTTGTTTGGTTCAACATTTTTATATCACCAGAGTAGAGATCCTCAGGAAGACGATGCAAATGTGTTAGCTCACCCCTACTTTTATAGGTGCAGAGTGTTTCTTGTAATCAGCCAATGTGGTTCAAATTAGGCAAAGTATGTAATGCAAATATTGCTCTATCAGGGAACAACTTCACAAAAAGAATTTGCAACGCCGTCGTTTCTCTGAAATACACAAAACAGAATCCGCTCTTTATTTGCTAGTGCCCTGAATTTCCAAATTTGTTGTTGTTGTTATTCCTGATTTTATTATTGTCATGATCATTTTTACTATATAATGTCAGTATTATTATCAATATTATCAGGAATATTATTATTATCATTATTAATATCATATCATTATTATTATTTCTACTATATGTATTATCATGATCATTGTCATGTCACAACTTGATGCTTTGTTGAGCAGTCCAGAACAAATTTGCCTTCTGTATCGTTTCAAAGGTCTCTCTATTCTATATCAGTTAAGAAACGTGTATTTCTGTTTTTATAGCTCTTAAGGTTCCGATGACTCTTGGTAATATGATAGATCCCATTTGAATATACCTTATTCCAAAACAAAGACAACTTTTGGAGACTGCATTGTGCATTCTGCTATGCAGCCCCTAAATTGTGGAACTTCAATTACAATTTAATTGGCCCAGTCTGTTCCTGTTCGAAGTAATTGTGAAAGACACATCTGTATACAGATATATTTAAGTAGATCATCATTCTAAATTTGTAGGATAAAAGAAATAGGAGTACCAAAGTTGTATCGTACATTGTAGTAGCGCTATACAAATTCATCATATCATTATTACATTCGCCTTTTTATCTTTCATAACATTTTCATTTTCCAGCTAACATCTGTTAGCGCTGTGTAAGGTCTTAATGCGAGGATGATAAAGAAATATATTGTTGTGGGGTGACTATTAATTGTTGAAATAAATTGGGATTGAATATCAGATATTTTTAACAATATCTGAATTAACTTTTTTCTGTTCTACAAGCATGCTGCTTTTAACAGCGACTACGCGAGATCCGTATCGTTTTTCTTTTTTTTTTACTTCCTTCTAACTTTGATGTGACGTGATTTCGTCTGCCTTTTACATTTTAATAGAACTCTTACGTTGGGAAAGGAAATACTTAAATTTCAAACGACTTCATTATCAAAGTCTGTAAATTCTTAATTGCAAGGAACTAATAGCATTTTCCGGAGACACCTCGATCACATCCATTCTTTATCGAAAAGAGATAGAACCATAAAAATGTCTAATGCCTTTTAAGGTTTAAACCATATAATATATTACAAATAGTAAAAAATTTAATAGCTCAAACTTTGGATGTGACGCTGTCATTTCGTTTGCCTTTTACAGGTAAAAATGTTCTTATACTGAAAGGGGGGAGGTAGTTTACTTTTAAATGATTACTTGCAGAGAACTTATAGCATCCTAAGGAGACACCCCCACCACATCTTCTTTTAAGAGAAAAACACCGTGAAAACAAATGAAGCAATTCATGGTTCATAAGAATCCATTAAAAACTAACAGCTATTTTAGTTTAAAAGAGGTAATACTTATATTTGAAATCAAAGAAGCAATAGTAGGCCTGTTTTTTGGGATGTTGAAGAAGATGTATATGATTCTTTTTTTATGCAGGCAAGTAGCTTCAAACAGAATTTCCACTAATATGTGGAAATGACTGTTCTTTGTCTTAGCGATGTATGATGTTCTTGTAAGTTGAGTGTGGCTTTAACTCAAACTTTGGATGGGACATGCTTGTATCATCTAAGTTTTACAAGATATAACATCTTTTTTATTTACGGGGTAGTTAAATGTTCATACAACTTAAAAACCAAAGGCTTTTCGAAATAGTACCAGCAAAGAACTGACAGCTTTTATTTTGCTTTTTCCCCGCAGGAACACCTCCCTCACGTCATTTGATGTTTTGTTTTAATTTATTGAAGGCAGAGATACGCCATAAAATATAAATCAATGCGCTTGATTGCACTGTTACGAGATCATAATAGATCCTTTTTGTATTTGTCTCCTAGATGAAAGACCTTCGGGAGAAGAAATTGTGTTTTACCATTTGCAACGAGCAGTGATTGTCATCAAGGCCGGAATTCTTGAAGGGTTTCTGGTTGGTTCACCATGATGATGTGCCGATTGGTGAGAAATACTATATATTACTTTTAGTACTATTACCAGAAAAATAAAGTAATGCGAAATTATCCAAATAGGACTTGCTGTCTTGCTCTGAATAAGAACAACGACCAACATAACACTACTACTCTCGAATGATTGTTGGTTCAAAGTAAGAGCAATATGGTACAGTAACTGCTAACATCCAGTTTGGTAAATTAAAATAATTTGTTTGTATATGGAACAAAAACTCTACGTGACAAGCCAACCCAAAACGAACAATCAGTCGCGTGGAAAGGTTCTGTGTAAATAGCCCAAATAGTTATTTTGTCTTCAAGAAGCAAAAAATAAAATATTGCTTTATTAATATTCAAAAGAGGAATTCTTCTTCGTTTTTGAAAGACGTTTTTTGTGGACCGTTTCATTGAGATTCCACAGTGAACAAATTGTAATGCATGAGTGAGCTCCGAACTTCGAATCTTGGTTTCTCCTTATTTTGTGAAGTAAAGGTCTCTTTGAATTTAGGCATACTACATGTAGCTTTACTTTCATTCTCCTTCTCAACACTAGTCTCTTGCGATGGTGGTAGCTGTTCGGAGCATTTTTCATCTAGGTAAGAAAATGTGTGTGTGTGTGGGTGTGTGTGTGTGTGAATTTGAGTTTTGTCAGACGTGTATTAGTCAGATTTGATTATTTACGTCTGGGACCGACCTTTAACGTTACCATCCGAAAGACGTGACCAGGGTTCGAACCTCTGCATCAATTTGTAACATCCCCACGTAACTTGGATTACAGGCGCACGCCACAACGCCCAGTTATGGCGCCCAGTTCGTACGTCCTAAGTTCATACGCCCAATATCGAAACAAGAACTTTCTCTGAGATTCTAAATGCGCGTAAGCTATGATTACAGGCGCGTACGCAAGGGGGGTTAGGGGGTTCAAACCCCCTTTTTTTTTTGCTTGTCTCCCCAGAGGTCGGTCTGGTAGACGCACGGTACCCCTACATAATAATGTATGACGCAAGAAATTGTAAGGACAGAATCTCATGTTTCCGACGAAAAACACAGAAAAAATTTCCGCTCGCTTCGCTCGCTCCATTTATTATACATTTTATTTCCGCATGTCGCCGACATGATCACGGTATCGCCATTAACAAGGCCATACATGATTATCATGATGTATACTTATGAATACAAGCATGGGTGTCGATCACGGGGGGATATATTCCCCCCAATATTTCAAGTGGGGGGATGGCCTATATTATCATCCCCCCCCCCCCCAATAATTTAGGGTAGAAAATTATAATAATGATGATGAAAAAATGAAAAGTTTGATCATGATGATTATAGTATGCCATCAATCAGTTTGTTTCCCTCGCAATTTGTGTATATTGTTATTAAATAAAAACATTCTTTTTCAGGACTATTAAACAGATGGGTGGAGGTTCAAGATGAAAAAGAATGAAATGTTTATGTATCTGATATTTTTTAACACATGACATAAAAGGACTCCAACGAAAATCAACTTTTTTTGATAGGTGTTCCGTCCCACCAGAGGTGAATAAATTAATTTAAATAAATCATTAACTCAAAAGGTGGAAAAATAACGGGAGTAAAAGGGTGGCAAGATAAATAAAGGAATGACGGTAAGCCCGATGGCGCACGAGAAGCCACACAGGTTGTAATTTGTGCTAGTCTTAATTGTCCGAATCTGCATTTTATCATCATGCATTAAGAAGAATAAAGATATTGCCAGTCAGGTTAGATTTAAGAGAGAAGTTGTATACACAGAGGCGTCGATCCTGGGTTGGGGGCGGGTAGGGGGCTATCGCCCCACCAATGAAAATATTGGGGGGCAAATATATCGTTTTGCCCCCCCCCCAATAATTCCGCATGTGCAAAAAGTAAAAAATAAAATAAGATTGTAATGCTACACTGAAATCAGCAAGCGAGATTGAGATGCCAACTCGATTTTGATTTAAGATCGTGCTCAAAATGTCTGCTTTTCAGAATGGAATATAAAATTTTCAGCTCGCGCTCGCATCATGTACGAAAAACCCATGCTTTTCATGATTATATAGGTGAATATAATGTCCCGTTTTCAATTCTAAACCTCAAAAGAACTTTGATTTTGCAATAATCGTTTGTTGGATATATATCTTCCATTAAAGTGTCCTTTTTTCCAGATCAAAATATCAAAATTTTCAGCTCGCGCTCGCATCTATTGTTCTTCTAGATACCCATCTTAATCATTGGTACAAAAAATGCTTAGAATATCAAGCTTTCAGGTCAGAATATAAAGAAATTTCAGCTCGCTCTCTAGTGAGATACATGTATCGACCCTCCTCATGAGTTACTACAAACAAACCTAAACAGGTACATTTTTCCTGTTTTCATGACATACTTAAAAAATTTAGCTCGCGCTTCGCGCTCGCATTGTTGGTGAAGGTGAGATATGTGTCTCTTTCTCATGAGTTATATATATATATATTGTGATCGAGCGCCTTTGGAACGTTGATTCACAACCCCCCCCCCCCCCCAATCTGAAAAATGGATCGTAACACAAATTGAATTTTAAAAAAAATATATACAAGTATAGTACACTACAACAATGAAGGAATTTCCAAGAACACCATGCATATCAACCACTCCCAATTGTCCTAACTTGTGATTTTAGTGGGGGTAATTTTGAAAGATCCCCATCCACAAGAACATTTGTGTCAATCATCCCCCCCCCCAACCAAGAATACCGATCGACACCCATGAATACAAGTGAACCAAGACAAAGACATACGTTTTCTTACAAAATATGTTTTACCAATATGAAAACCAAAATGACGGAAAACGCTAAAATGTCGGTTAGCTCGCTCCGCTCGCTCGTAATAATTTATGAAATTCCATAAGTATCTAGTCTCCTGTTCAAGGCCGTATTATGAGTGTTACGAATAGAAGGACATGTAGCATCGACTAATACATGATTAACAAAACTATTGACAAGAAATGTATGTTTTGACAGGAAAACGCGAAAATTTCGGCTCGCTCACTCCGTTTGCTCGTAATCATTTATGAAATTTCTTAAGTTTCTAGTCTCTTGATGAAGGCCATATCATGAGACTTACGAGCAGAAGGACATGTATCATCAACTAATATGTAATCATTACCAACAAGCTATTGAGAAGAATTGTATGTTTTGACGGAAAAACGCAAACATTTCGGCTCGCTCGCTCCGCTCGCTCGTAATTATTCATGACATTTCTCAAGTTTCTAGTGTTCTGATCAAGGCCATATCATGAGTGCTACGATCCGAAGGACATGTAGCATCGACTATGATACCAACAAACTATTGACAAAAAGGTTATGTTTTCAACGCAAAAACGAGAACATTTCTGCTCGCTCGCGGGTCATGACCGCACTGTTACATATACCCCATCCCCACTTAAATGTTATTGTCTTATTTGCAGCGCTGAAAAAAAAAGAAAAAAAACCATCACCTTCCCCCCCCCCCCCCCCCGCTCATCACTTTTTAGAGACTGGGCGGGAGATTTAAAAAAAAAATCAAAAAATCAGCTTGAAAACCCCCCCTTTCAAATATCCTGCGTTCTCGCCTGCATGATTATGTGACTTAAACATTGCGTATTACCGATGTAACCTAGAGAAACATCGAGAGTGGATTAATTTAGAAAGTATAATGTTTACTTTAACCCTACATAAATTAAATCCTTTTTAATAGTGACCGGTTAAGTGACCGGAGATATTATGATGTTGAAACAAAACGCCCATGAAGAAAAATTGCTATTCGATGACGTGAATGGTGGATAGTGTGCTATTCCATCATTGGCGTTGAAGATCATGCAATCTCTCGGACGTGCCGACCGATAAGCTGTCTCTACCGGGCAAGTCCCCTGGTGCATTGGCCCACTGACACCATCAGAATCCGCGCGCTGAGCATGGTGGCAAAACGTTCAGTCAGCGCACTATGCAGCCTATGCAAGCGCAGTTTGTGATCTATAAACATTTTGGTCAAGATGATTACCGAGATCTGTCTATTGTCTAACAGTATTTTTATGAGAAGGATAAAAAATTAATGTACCATGTGTTTCTTCCGAAAGTAAAAAAAAAAGGGAATTATTCATCCTTGGTTTCACCTGCAATATATTGTTTTAATAGCAATTGCAAGTCCAACCTCGGACGAATATACTGTATATAGCCTGGTATAATTTATCACAATATTAATTTTCAGTTAAATGCATACGAGATATAGATAAATTAGACATTTCGACATCTTGCCTACATGTATTTCCTCTGTTAAGACCCCCCCCCCCCCAAAAAAAAAACCGACGCGCTAGGACAGAATCTGACCGCTAAAGGCCTGGTCACACACCGCCCGTTGGAGCGGTCGTGGAGCGGAGAGAAAAACTCATCACCGCTCGCTATCGTTCACCATTTTCGATTTCGATTTTTTTTTCGATTTTTTTTTTTCGATTTTTGTTATCGATTTTTTCCCCAATTTGTGAGCGAAATTCGACCCTCTCTCCCTACCGCTCCACGACCGCTCCAACAACGCTCGGGCGGTGTGACCAGGCCTTAATGTAGAATGAAAAAAAAATGGCCTTAGTTTGCATGCGCAGTTCCGTGGTGTATCGAATAATGCTGCAGCGGTCAGAGTTTGAAAACTGCAAGAGACGATTGTGAATTAAGTATGATATGACTCAAGTTGACACATCAAGTTAGAAATTATGTAAGACTTCTCTAGAGACCCATTCGTTGATTAAAGTGTCATAATTATAGGACCTGTGCCCTGCGGACTAACTTGACCTCTTCTCGCGTACATATGCATGTATAGTCCTGCATTCATAAATCCTACTTCCATACGTCCGGCTTTCTTACACAGTGCATTCATATATCCTATTTTTATACGTCCTACATTCATATGTCCTGCATTCATATGTCCTATTTCCATACGTCCTACATTCATACGTCCTGCATTCATATGTCCTATTTTCATACGTCCTACATTCATACGTCCTCCATTCATATGTCCTATTTTCATACGTCCTACACTCGTACGTCCTGCATTCATATGTCCTATTTTCATACGTCCTACATTCATACGTCCTCCATTGATATGTCCTATTTTCATACGTCCTACATTCATACGTCCTCCATTCATATGTCCTATTTTCATACGTCCTATATTCGTACGTCCTATATCCGTACGTCCAAAGTTCATACGCCCAGTATCGATACAAGAACTCTCGGCTGAGATTCTGAATGTAATGCGCGTAAGTCATGATTATGTGACTTAAACATTGCGTATTACCGATATAACCTAGAGAAACATCGAGAGTGGATTAACCTAGAAAGTATATATACAAGGATATGAAGTACTGTTAAATGATACTAAATTGATATGAATCATTGTGAAAAGCTTTGCAATGTCTAAAATCGTGTGTTGTATAAATCAAAATATTCAATGCTTTATCATTCGTGCGACCGGTCGAATATTACATTCGGCGCAAGTCGTTGTAGTCTATTCAACTTGCACGCTCATGCAATATTCAAAACGGTCGCATTTATAAACATTGAATATTTGTGTACTATTCAATTCATTTTGTTAAATGTGCGCATGGCTTGATTAATAATTGAATTTCACATGTTATGCGGACTGTTTTGTGTGATTGAAAAGAGATTATAAATCGAAATCGGGGAGAAATGATAAAACACCTTCACACAATTAAGTTCTAAAAATAACCTAAATTCTGTCTTAGATTCAATGTGGGAAATTTAGAGATTATTTGGATTTATATTCTTACGGTCATGATAACAGTCAAATTAGTTTCTAAGGGCCGTGCATACGGATCTCTTTTCATTGCTGGTGAATCTCTAGGAATATGCACTGAACTTTCATGCGACCAAGAACTGTCCTGCCCTTCAGCTTTGTATAAAGACGGGTCAATTGTCAGGAGCTTAGCAAGGAGATCGAACAATTCTAAAGATACAGCCATCGTCAGTCATCTTGTCGACTGCCATACAAGTATGTTTATTCTTCTTATTATCATTGTTACATTATCATTACCATTATTGATATTATCATGATTATTATTTTCATCATTATAAATATCGTTATCATTATTATTAGTAGTAGAATTTCTTCATTATTTTATGTTTAAATTTCAAGTCCACCCAAGAAAAATGTTGATTTTAATAAATAGATAACAATCAAACTAGCAAAACGCAGAAGATTTCATCAAAATCGGATGTAAAATAAGAAAGTTATGGCATTTTAAAGTTTCACTTATTTTTCACAAAACAATGATGTGCACAATTCTGTGACATGCAAATTAGTCAGTCAGTGATGTCTATCACTCACTATTTCGTTTGTTTTTTATCGTTTGAATTATACAATATTTCATTTTTTATAGATTTGACCATATAGGGATCGACTTGACTGAATCATATAGTATTAAACAATGCTAATTCCACATGTTCAGGGAGGAATTGATCACGGTTTCACTTGACAATGGGGAGAAAATTAGAGTATTTCATATTTCATATAATTAAATACAAAATAAATAGTGAGTGGGTGACGTCATCAGTCTCATCATTTGCATACCAACCAGGATGTGCATATAACTGTTTTGTGAAATTAAGCGAAAGTTTAAAATGTTACAACTTTCTTATTTTACATCCGATTTTGATGAAATATTCAGTGTTATGTTGGATTTTTCTCTTTTTATTTAAATCATTATTTGTTCGGGTAGACTAATAAGTTGGAAACTATTGCCATAGAACAAAAAAGCATAAAGCATGCAGTTTTAACAGCCACGGGAACTAAATTTTGTACTCAAATACTGACATAACACAAACCATCATAACGAGAAATAGGTCTGCTGTTAGAGCAAAATCAAAGGAATCCTGAACAAATATGTAGTCCTTGGAACAATAACAATTGTTCATGTTGGCAGACAGCCCAAACTTGTTTGTATACTCGAACATTCTGTTATACTTTTTTGGTATGTGTGTGTGTTTTTTTTTAAATAGGTAATGCTTGTTTGAACAACCCCTGTCGGAATAGAGGGTCTTGCCTGGAAGATAACACAGGGTCATTCCACTGCCATTGCAAGCTTGGTTTCGACGGGGAAACGTGCGGTAAGTTTTTTCTTCCTTTAATAGAAGTTGCGCTGAGCGTAACTGGCCGAGAAATAATACTTATACATTTTAGAATATATGTACCTATAAACGCTCCACGACTTGAACGTTGGACGGTTTTAGCATGGAGCTATGTGTGTTAATAGCGATATGGTTATAGATTGGATGGGGACGAATCTAGATAGTTAAGGGTTCAAGACTGGTTTGGGACGTTTTGGATGGATTAGGACGAGTATAGATTTTGAGGGACAATTATAAATGGTTTTAGTTGCTTTTTGGAGGGTTCTAGATTGTTAAGTTGCTCTCGAGACGGCTTTAGGTGGTAAAGAAAGGCTCTGTGTGGTTTAGGACGGCCTTATTTTGTTAAGGACGGTTCTAGATGGTTCTAGCAAAGTAACATAACAATTGTTTTTATTAATTCAGCATCTCCTAGAATTACATGAGAGAGAGAGATAGGGGTGAAAGAGTGAAGAAAATTACGGGAATTATGGTTACCGCCATTTCTTCGCCGAACGTTCTGATTATTACTTTTTAGTCAGTGTGGAAATTAGTGTATCACTTAATATTATTGTAAATAAATTTAGTTTTGTTTTGCGATGAGGTAAGATACTGACTCATGCAATTCGTTCATTGCTTATTTTCAATAACAGATATCCTAGCTCAACTTCTGATCATAACAAATGACGAAAAACAAGTTTTGCTCGCCAACGTGTCAGATTTCTCGTTTTCAGCTTTATATACTACCGACGACGAAGAAATTGATGGGTCCGTATTCGATGAGGAGGACGGTGCGATATTTTATGCTCATGACACACCCTCTGGCAAATACGACTTCGGTATAAGAATGGCAACAGGAATGAATACTTCGATTGATATTTTTAACAATAATCAATGTACGTATTGTAGTGGGCGATTTTATTTTCTTCATTGAATATTCGTGCCTGGTAGATCCTGGGCGACACAGCCCAAGAGTGTTATTGCTCTTTTGTTTCCTCGATCGTTTGTAACAGTTTTCAATCGTTTAGGAGACAGTTTAAACCATGTTTAAAGGGCATTGATTAATTCGTTTTTCATGACTCTTGATTATGAGGGGAGAAGCAAGTACGCAAGGGGTTGAAGTCAACCATTTCCTTTGCCCCCCCCCCCCCTCGCTCTCTCATCTCTCTCGATGTTACTCTATCTCTCTTTCCTTATTTCTTCTTCTTCTATATCGATTAAACTTGGAGGTCAAACTTTACCACAAACCTCGATTATCTCAATGACACAACCACCATGCCCGTCACCAATAAAATAAAAATAAAAAATATAAACAGCTTGAAAGTGCATATCTAGAGAGGGGTGTTATGACTATGTAATGTAGCTTTTTCAAGTAGCTAGAAAGGCGACAATGTATTATGCCCCCACCTCCCTTCCCTCCAACTCAAATTCGGATTGACGCCCATAATAGTCATCTTCGTCTCTGTTGTAATCATTTCTGTAGCAGGGGCGGATCCAGCTTCTGACAATTTTCCCCGATCAGCCGCTCAAAATTATTTTTGTTAGTTTCTTTGAATGGGGTAGTCATAACAATCACGGTTCTTTTAAAACAACATGAATATTTAATCTTACACTCTAAAAAATGAAGTGCTAATTCAGCTCTTAAAGAGCGTGTATAGTGACTGCACTTGGGAGTGCTGATTTTTCTCGTTCAAATTTGAACTAGACAAATCACCACTCCGAAGTGCAGTCACTATACATGCTCTTTAAGAGCTGAATTAGCACTTCATTTTTTAGAGTGTATAACCCCTATTTGAAGAGTGAGAACACGAGCTTAACTGATTTTTTTTTCATGTATTTTGTCCTTGAAATTAAACATTATTGGCAATATTTGTGATCATGAACAAGATGCTACATGACAACTAATTATTTACTGCGAGCGAGAAGCACGAGCAAAAAGTTTTAATACACATTCTAGTCTAATCGAAAAGGGACCAGTTAAGGACTGTTTGAAGTTAGCCATGAAGACAATACATATTTCAACAATCAAATAGGTATATAACTAACCAATTTTTTTGGCGCGAGCGGAAAAAATGAGATTTTGATCTGAAAACGGGCCACTTTTATTCATGCTTTGTAAATCATGAATACAGGGCATTTGGGTATTGTCCTACATACATAATGTGAGCGCAAAGCGCTAGAAGAAAATTTGTGATATTCTGATCAGAAACAGGATGGCTTAAGCACATTTTAAATTAAAAAAAGAAAAGAGACCAAGCTGCGTATCTCAATAAACATGCGTGCATGTGTTTTAGATTCAGACCTAGAATCTGGGCATTCTGAATACACAATGTTTGATCATGAAAATCCATGATGCGAGCGCAAAGCGCGAGCTAACACTATTTTACATTCCGATCTGAAAAAAACGATCCATTTAAGCACCATTTCAAGCACTGTTTAGGAAAACTGTGAAGTGGATGCGGATCGCACTTAAATGATGCAAGCACGAAGCGCTACCTGATATTTTTTTTATTATTTTGATCCAGGACTGGGATATTGAAAGGACATTTTGTCATAAAAATGAGGACTATCTTCCTATTTTTCTTCCAGCGCGAGATGAAGCTTGTCGATATTTCATTCTGAAAAGTGGACAATTTAGTTTTTAAGAATGATTGAAAATGTCATTTTCTTATTAACCTAATAAGCCTAATGAGAGTTTGAAATTTGTTGATATCAAGGCCTCAAAACTGGACATATTAAGCGCTTTTGTAATTATGAATAGGATGCATGGTTTGATATATATCAAACCATTAATGCGATTGCAAATCGCGAGCCGTAGTATTTGATAAGTCGTCATGAAAATTGTTATTTAAACCGTTTGTTATTATTAGAGGTTATACATATCACCAATCAAAATGCGAGTGCGCAGCGCTAGCTGACAGGCCTACGTTTTGACAGACCCGACGAGGGATATTTTGAGAAATTTATGGAAAACGCGAAGATAAGGAAATTAGTAAATCAATTCGAGCGCACAGCGCGAGCTGAAAATGTTGATATTCAGACCATAAAGCGGTCACTTTACAAAATATTTATTTTAATCCATTTGTAAATCAAACATTTCAAAGTATTCCTTTCACCTTTTTTTTATTTACTCGTCTCCCTCATCTCCTTTTTTCCTCTTATTTCCCTTCTTTTTTATTTCTTTCCATTTTTCGTTGGGGGGGGCTCGGCCAATAGGGGGCGGGGGGGCATGCCCCTCGGCCCCTTGGATCCGCCAGTGCTGTAGTGCCCATGAACAGGCACTTTCTTTCTTTCGATATCGAATATTCTACATGGACATGATGAATATTCTACAACGACATACCTTTGTTCGTGTAATGTAAGATCAACTTCGCAATTTTTATTTGAGATCTAGCTACACTCTAAAAACAGAGAGTAAAAATATACATATTATTGGGTAGAAAGGGGACATGTATGTTTGCTGTGTAATTTTTCCCTCAACATTGGGCAAAATGCATGTTTGAAGGGGAAATTTCAACGTAACATTGCGTACAATTTTCTAGATATTTGGTATCTTTTTACCCAACAAACATACATGTTCCCATTTTACCCATTATTGGGTACACCTTGTTTTAGAGTGTATTCTAGCCCCCTCTTCTTATATTTCTTACTTGCTAATCCAAGAACCCTCAATCACTATTTGGGGATTTTCTTACTTACAAAAACTTCTTACTGTCGGAGATTAAATTGCATTTTCCCCCACATGCATACACACCGGGCAGATGTAACAACTTGGTACCGTTATTCTCATCTCGTATCCAGTCTTGCATTCTTTTGTTGAAAATAGTCATCAAATACTTTTAATTTGTTCGAAAAACTTTAGCTGTTCTTTTCATCGATTTTTTTTTAAGAAGTTGAATGTTGCAGTAAGATTTATGAAGAGTTTTTCATTTTACTGCTCTTTGTATTCCGTTCGAGCGTCAACAAATTTCGATTGCCCTTGACCGGAATTCCTGTTTGAGGTTATTCCGGTATGAAATGGACGTTTTCTGAAGAAGTGTCATACGCTGAGTACTTCCCCCAGACAATCGAGCATATTAAAGGATAAGTCCATCCCAACAAAATTTTGATTTGAATAAAAAGAGAAAAATCCAACAAGCATAACACTGAAATTTTATTCAAATTGGATCTAACATAAAAAGTTATGACATTTTAAAGTTTCACTTACATGTAAACAGTGATATGCACATCCGGCATTGTCCGGGTTGGTATGCAAAGAGGAGACTGATGACGTCATCCACTCGCTATTTCTTTTGTATTTTATTATATGAAACATGAAATATTCTAATTTTCTTCTCATTGTCGAGTGAAACAGTGATTAATTCCTCCCTGAATATGTGGAATTAGCATTGTTTAATACTGTATGGTTCAGTCAAGTTAATCCTCATTGTCAAATTTGTAAATAAAAACAAGAGAAATAGTGAGTGACGGACATCATTGACTGACTAATTTGCATGTCACTGAGTTGTGCATATCACCGTTTTGTGAAAAATAAGCAAAACTTTAAAATGCCATAACTTTCTTATTTTACATCCGATTTTGATGAAATTTTCAGCATTATGCAAGTTTGATTTTTCTCTATTTTTAAAATCAACATTTCTCATGGGTGGACTTTACTTTTAATTATGAAAGTGTCAAGTTCGACTGGAATCATGTCAGTGCTAGTAGGATCAGCCTATGTAATGCGTCCACATGAGAGAAACAATCCAACCATTGGTCAGCCAATTATAGAAGAGAAGACAAGACAAAATGTGAAAATTTACTGCCCCCTCCCCCACATTGATGAAATCCTCATCTGCCCCTCTAATACAGTGATATTTCTAAGTCTTATTATTGATAATGGATTATTTTGGCGATACAATAATATTTAGTGACCACATTTCTAATATCTGCCTATGCTAATAATCATTTTCAGCATTATTCATCGGTATAGAAATTTACTATGGCGATCATTCACTATTATGGGCTTCTATGAAAGAACTAAGAAGGATCCGATTGCCAGTACGTCATTCCGACCCAATATCACATGATGAGATCGATATCCACCACTTTCCCAAAAAAATGTGGCGATTTGCGATAGACCAAAAAAGAGGGTAAGCTAGTCAATACATTGAAAATAATTGGCAAATTAATCTTCATTTGTTGGATAAATTGCGTTTAACATTTACCATTGTTTCATTCAAGTTAACTTGGCAAGATTCATACGTTTTCGTTTTTTGTCAAGTGTACTGTTAAATTAGATTTGGGCGGAGAGATCAAGTATCGACTTGACAATATAAATATTGGGTCAGATGCATAAAAATTTGCAATTGCTTGCAAGCGCAAGCCAAGCAACAAATTATGCCTGAGTAATTGCGTTATTTCGTACGCAAAAACCTTTTCCTGCCTTCAAAAGGCAATGGCAAGCGATTTGAACAATAGCAACGTAACGCTGTCTATTTCATTTACGATGTATTTTTTTATCTACGTAAGATGCAGTCTTGGTTTACATTAATGTTACTTAGTCTTTTAAAAGAAAAATTTTTGTGGACATATAATGTCTTTTCTATAGGACCAAGGTGAAAAACGGTGTCCTGATATTGTTATCCTGTTTGAATATATTTTGATAATTGAAAAATAAATGAATAAATAAATACATAAATCATTGAATATCATATTCTGAAGAACACGATGTGTCTGTATCGAGCATACTTATGTTTGGTCCGGAATGTGACTATCGGAAGTCGATGTTTCGCCAAGTATGTTAATTTTAAGGAAAATGATTTAATCCTTGGAGGGGAAAAACGACAGGCGAATCAGCAGATCAGGGTGCCATATACACGGTGCCCAAAAGGCATTGGCGTAACAGGCGGGGGGGGCAGGGGGGGAAGCTGCCCCCTGGCGGATTTCACCGGAAAAATTAAAAAAAAACGGGAATAAAAAGAAAAGGAAGAGAGAAAGAAAGGGAAAGGAAGGGGGAAGGTGAAAAGGAAAGGGAAAAGTGAAAAGAAAACGAAGAAGAAAAATGTTTTAAATGGAAAATGAAGGAAAGCGGGGAAAGGAACGAAAGAACATTTAAGAAAAAACAAATCATCCCGAAATAGGCCTATGTAATGCAGTAGTATGATGGGAAATAAATTAAAAGATGCCAAATGGCAAACAATAGCGGGAAATGAAGGTAGAATGGAATTAGTCAAAAGCTAAATTGGAAAACAAAGAAAAGGGGCAAGAAAAAAACCTTAATAACATGACCGGGCTGCCGACGATATAAAATGAGCGGGAATAAAAATGGACTACATACAACATTGTAATATTCGCTTGCTAAATTTTATGCAAATAAGCTACAAAAATTGCTCTATAACGCCCCCCTTTCGGGACCCTTCCTACATTAAGCTTCACGTTCAATCACTGGCGTACAGGCGGGGGGGTCTTGGTTCCACACCCAAGAGGAAATAAAAGAAAATATAGGAGACAACGTATAATGAAATGAATGGAAACAATGAAATGTGTAATTTGTTGAATATAATAGATACCTATCACATAATTAAAATTTTATTTCAATATAGGCATTTTTCCAGCTCGCTTTGCTCGCTGGCGAATTTTTACAAATTTTCTCACATTGCTATGTTTTGCCCCCTCAAAGAGTAAAAATATTTGGTTCAACTGGGTTGAATTAATGTGTTGCTTAAAAGCTATATTCTGTACATACCCGCGATTTTGATCAAAAATAGCGGCAATCTGCAAGCTTTAAATGGTTTTGATATCAATAAGTTCCGGAGGCTCCAGACGGACCCCAACTGCATAACACTGCCGTATATAATGGAAGGGTTGGGACGTGGTCCCAAAAAGTTCTACAACCAAGAAAAAAAAGAAGGAAAGAAAAGCAAAGGAAAAGTGTAGGATATGATTTTATTTACTGAATATACATGTAATATGAAAAAATATCTCAAAGTTAAATTCTCATGAAAATATGATTTTTAAATCTCGCTCGTTTCGCTCGCTTCCCTTTATCCTATAGAAATGCCTAGTACGAGTTTTTCTTTCAGCTACATACAGGGCTTTCAGCGACGCGTGCGTGTCGCAAGCTCGTTGAAAATTTATACATATTGTCGATATCAGGAATTGTATTTCTTTTAATAAAAACAAATAGATTCTTGAGATGAAGAAATGGGAATAAAATGTTAAAAGGGCTGGCCATACGCCCGAGTCGCTGAAAGCCCCCTACATCGTTCAGCGAAAACGTGCTAGTCTCGGCTGGTGCGATGGTATTTAAACATGCCCGCATGATTTTTCATTGTTTCCTTTATATTTATATACATGTATGTGCTTTATATGTGCTTTATTGGTTTAGTTTAATTCAATTGCATATCTCTCTTTATTATAAGGTTTATGTACTCTATGAGCAGCAGGGCAATATATCGCAGGGATTTGAAATCTAATCACGATGGATATACTCTGATTACTGATAATCGCGATTTCTTCAGGCCCGTCGGGTTTAGCTTCGATGAAGATGGTAAGATAGAAAAACAAATATGAATAACCAAGTTAAGGGGAAGTTCACCCTGACAAAAAGTTTATTGTAAAAATAGCAGAAAAAATAATTAAAAATATTACCGAAGGTTTGAGAAAAATTCATCAAATAATTAAAAAGTTATTAGAATTTCAATTATTTGATTTGTGACGTCACATGCGAGCAGCATTCCTACATAGCGAATGGTAAAAAATCTATGAAATGTCATTTTCTCAGAAAATTGAAAATGGTTTTCACTGTAACTTTTGTATATCAATAGACAAATCATTTCACACCCGATCATGAAAAGAAAACAAAATTAAGTCATAAGGAACCATACAAAATTTGAAATTCATACATTTTATATTACATAACACATGGGGCAGCTGCTCGTTTATGACGTCACAAATCCTAAATTTTGAACTCTAATAACTTTCTCACTCTTTAACGGATTTTCCTCAAACCTTCACCAATATTTTTTACTATTTTTTCTGCTATTTTTACAACAAAGTTTTCTTCAGGGTGAACTTCCCCTTTAATACATCTAGGCGGATCCAGGAGAGCCGAGAGGCCCGACCACCCCCCCCCCCCCCCTCCTCCTCATCATTGGCAGAGAAAGAAAGGGTGAGAAAGAAAAAAAAATCCTATTCCCTAAATCCTATGAAAGTTTATCACAAATTTCGGCTCGCGATTTGCGCTCGCATTATTGTTTAAAACATGTCAAACCGTACATCCTATTCATAATTACAAAGGTGCTTGCACTGTCTACTTTTGAAGCCTTAATGTCAACAAATTTCGCGCTCTCATCAGGCTTGTTAGATCAATAAATAAGATGATAACATATTCATGAATTCATAATAGAATTGTCCCTTTTTGTCTCGCCCACAAGAGTGAAGGCGAGACTAAGGGATCCAAATATCGTTTGTCCGTCATTAACATTATGACACATAACTCCGCAAACATTGGTCACTTTTCAGCCAAACTTGGATGGTAGATGGTACTTAGGGGACCTGCATGTATTCTGCAGTCCGGGGTCATATGGTAAGGTCAAAGACCATTTTCAGGTCAACATTAAAATTTACCTGCAAGACTCTCTTATGACACCTAACTCTGCAACTGTAAGTCACTTTTCAACCAATCTCGGATGGTAGGTGGACTTGGGGGACCTGCCGCTTTATGCTGTAATCGGAAGTCACATGGTAGGGTCATTTTCAGGTCAATGTTAAAGTTAACATGCAAGGCTCTCATTTGACACACAACTACGCAACAGTAAGTCACTTTTCACCCAAACTTGGGTTGTTGATGTACTTAGAAAACCTGCATATAATGGTCCAGTCAGAGGTCACATGGTAAAGGCCAAAGGTCATTTTGAGGTCAACATTAAAGTTTACGTGCAAGGCTCTTATGACCCCAGTTATTTCACAAAGAAATTTCGATACAATTCTGTTGCGTACCCTCGCAAATCAAGATATTTATGGTTATTTTCATAAGTGGGCGAGACACAAAACTGCTTATTCCTTATTGCAATAAAGAACTCGGTCTAATCAAACAAGTAGATCAATCATGAAAAAGAGGGGTGTCAGTGAATGTTACCATAGACAGGTGCGTATCCAGCTTTCGCCAATAGGGGGCCTGATTTTTTTTACCAATGTTTTCCCTTTGAATTGGTGGTCACTATAGCTTTATCTTTTAAAAAACATAAACATGTAATAATCTCATAAGCCCTATTTGAATAGTGCGAACACGACTCACGAGCTAAATTTTGTCGGAGCTTTCATTTATTTTGTCCAGAAAATCGAATATTCTGGGCAATGTTTGTGATCCTGAACAAGATGCGTATGCAACTAAATAAATGACAAAAAGAAAAATCAAACAAGCTACTAAAATGCTGAAAATTTTAGTAAAATTTGATGTCCTAAAGAAATTTTATAATTTCGCTTTCTTTCACAAACACACATCATGGCAGGTATGCAAATACAGGACAGTCGCCACCCATCGATGACTATTTATTTTGTATCTCATCATATGAAAAATAAATTTTTGTATTTACTCCTCGTTATAATGGGAAAGAAAGTTCAATTCTTCCCTGAACATGTTGAATTACCAATGTTGTAACATATGGCGATATGATTTTAACAAATAAATATTGTATTTTGCATGCAAAATACATGATGAAATACACAAGTGGGTAACATCACTGACTCTCTGATTTCATATCGTTTGCATAGCGTTTTTTAAAGTGCCTGAGAATGTGGAATTGCTTTTTTCACTACATTCATATACTTGTATTTTCAGTTCTCTTTTTTTAACAGCGAAATGAGAAAATCATTGCTCCGTCATTAAAATCATTATATTGTATCATCATTTCCACTCAATTTGCAGATGAGCGACTTTACTTTATTATTCGTTGGCCTGACACTGAAGAGTACATTTTCTATTACGATGTTAGAAAGGGAACTGGTAGGCATATCCTGACGAAGCTAGATGGGCGGAGTCCAACCAACATTATTTCCACAGGAGGTTGGTTAATATGGGCAGAGGCGGTGAATAGGCATCTCTGCAAAATACATCTGATTGAGCAAGGAGAAAGTCTTGAATGTGTCGACGTCCCACTAGTGTCTACCTCGTCGTTTTCTCCTAAAATGTCACTGCGAAGAGTTCAAGCCTATCAGTAGTATTGGTAAATTCACCAATGTGCATGTCATTCTTTCAATTCACTACTTTATAATGAATCAACGTGTGTGCCGAAAAGCACCAATGATGTGAAGGTTATATTTTGTTTTAATGTGCATTATTGGATAAATTTTCCGATTATACACCTTTTTTGGATCGGGTGCCGATGAAGAAAAAAATATTTCTTTACTTTTCTCTAGCATGGAATCTGCTCTAAATTTCAGAATATAATCTTCATCTGTAGCTCTCTAATACTCAATTACTAAATTTGCTAATTAAGTGCTGAAATTGCGATTTGTGAATAAAACTAGGAACATTACCAAAAGAGTATAATGCACATTATTGACCTTTTACCATAAGCTTTTAAAGGGCTAAGCTTTTGTGATCAGACACTATCCCTTGAGGACTAATCCATGCAATTACACATTTATGAAACGATCCTTTGGGGTCAAGACTATGAACGCTTTCAGTGAGTCAGAAAACCATCTAGTCGATTCGACAGTCCCATAGGCTCAGTAAACCAACCTAGAAATAATTTATCTGTTCCTGTTCTTGTGAGGTCCTAGAACAGATTCAGCTTGGTTGCCCAAACGGCAACTTTGGGCATTTTTCTAACTTGCATAGATCCAAAATGGCTGCCAGCTGTACAACTTCAAAATAAATAATTTTTAAACTCCTTTTCCAGAAAATGATGAGGAATGCCTCTCCTAAGGGTTTTGAGGTGTGTATTTTTGTTGTAATTTTTGCCATATAAGGTCATCTTCGGGTCAAATTCAAAATTCAAAATCTTGAACAAAAAATAGTCTGAACCCCTTGCCCCAGGATGATGAATAAAACCTCTTTTTTAAGGGATTTAGGGTGTGTAGAATCCTTTTATGTTATTTATTTTGCAATGTAAGGTCATCTTCAGATTAAATCCAAGATGGCCGCCAGGCGCCAGGTCGACGCAATCTTGAGAAATTAACTTTTGAACCCTTTTCACCAGGATGATGAGCAATACCTCATTTTAATGGTTTTTGTCTCACCTGCATAGCAGAGTGAGACTATAGGCGCCGCTTTTCCGACGGGACGGCGACGGCGGCGGCGGCGACAACATCAAATCTTAACCTAAAAGTTTTTGAAATGTCATCATAACTTAGAAAATATATGGACCTAGTTCATGAAACTTGGACATAAGGTTAATCAAGTATCACTGAACATCCTGCATGAGTTTTACGTCACATGACCAAGGTCAAAGGTCATTTAGGTCAATGAACTTTGGCAGAATTGGGGGTGTCTGTTGAATTACCATCATAACTTTGAAAGTTTGTGGATCTGATTCATGAAACTTGGACATAATAGTAATCAAGTATCACTGAACATCCTGTGCAAGTTTCAGGTCACATGATCAAGATCAAAGGTCAGGTTGGGTCAATGAACTTCGGCCAAATTGGTTTTTTTTGTTGAATTACCATCATAATTTTTAAAGTATGTTGGTCTAGTTAATAAAACCTGGACATAAGAGTAATCAAGTATCACTGAACATCCTGTGCGCAATTTAGTTCACATGACCAAGGTCAAAGGTCAATGAACTTTGGCCACAATGGGGTATCTGTTGAATTACCATCATAAAACAAAATTATTACAAAACTACAACAAAACTTTTAGGTGCATTCATTGATGACAAACTTTCATGGAAATATCAAATTAATAACATATATAAGGTAATATCTAGAAATGTTGGTGTAATAAAGAAGCTCAAATGGGTATTCCCCCCTAACATTCTAAAATCTTAATATTCAACATTAGTTTTACCCCCACTTGAATTATGGAATACTCGCCTGGGGAAACAGTGCAACATATACATGTATGTTAAATAAAGTATTACTCTTACAAAAAAAGCTATGCGGATAATAAGTCACGTTTATTTTTGACATACAGATGGTCTTTTCCACTCAACAATATTCTAAAAATTTACGATATTTATCGATTAAATCTTGCGATTCTCATGTATCAGTGTAACAACCAAGGACTACCCTCCATTTTTTACAACATATTTCGAGTCAGTAATGAAATTTACCGTTACCCAACTAGACAAATCAATTTGTATCACCTGCCAAGGACTCGTACAGGATTTACACAGAACACTTTTATATTTACTGCCCCTAAATTTTGGAATTCCCTTCCCCTGAATACGAGAGAGAGCTTAAGTATAGGTACATTTAAATTTAAAGTTAAAAAATCACTACTTGCCCCCTACTCACAACAAACCTCAATTACTTGATAATCATACAGATACCACCGACCCCTTTTTCCCCACTCCCTTTTGCTCACTTGTCTTTACCTTATCGTGTTTTGTTTGGCATCTTATTCTTTCACCTTGTCCCCCGTCCATTGTTCTGTTTTTTTTGTTTTTTTTTTGGGGGGGGTTATCATCCATGACCATGCATTTATTTTCCATATGTTCAGCGATTTTCCTACTATTTACGTTCCCTTGATTCAAATGATCATTTACCAAGTTCACATTATATTACGTTATTTACATTATTTACATATTCGAGAGATCAGCGTCCAACAAGCCAAGCTTCTAAGCTGGTCTCTCTTTTCATTTCACCCCTTTCTTTGTTATCATACACACGAATACCCATGCTTTTAAAAATGTTAAGTTTTATAAAATGATGATATAAGTATCGTACTTTGTTCGTATAATTACCCAATTTTTGCAAATGTAAGGTCGTTACTTTTGTTCATTTTTGTAATTGTATTTATGTATTATTGACTTGTATGTGAAAAATGGAAAGAAAAGAATTGAAATAAATCAAATCAATAACTTTGAAAGTTTATGGATGTGACTCATTAAACGTAGACATAAGAGTAATAAAGGTTCACTTAACATCCTGTGCGAGTTTCAGGCCACATCATCAAGGTCAAAGGTCATGTAAGGTCAATGAACTTTGGCCACGTTGGGGATATTTGTTGAATTACCATCACATCTCTGTAAGTGTATTGGTAGTTCATAAAACGTGCACATAAGAGTAACCAAGTATCACTGAACATCTTGTGCGAGTTATAGTAGTTTTCAAATTCAGCACTGCTGCTATATTGAATCGCGTGATGCAGGTTAATCAAAATTATTATTTACAATTAAAAGAGAATGAAACCTTCGGAACAGGGAGCTTGTATGAAAACAGTAAAAACAAAGAAACAGATCAAGGAAAGTTTGAGAAAAATCAGACATATAATGAGAAAGTTATGAGCATTTGAATATTGCGATCATTAATGCTATGGAGATCTTCAAATTGGCAATGCGACAAAGATGTGTGATGTCACTTGTGAACAACTCTCCCCATCACTTTAGTATATATTTCACTTAAAATGCATCTTTTATCACATCTATCATGTGTTCTTTCTATAGGAGGGCATATAATACAGATTTTTAAAGAATACATCATGGATAAAGAGTTTGTATCACCACAAGAAAAAGCAGAAGAGACATTTTGAGGGTATTTTACAGTCCATCAAAGAGACAGTTGTTCACATGTGACATCACACACCCTTGTCGCATCGCCAATGAGAGGATCTACATAGCAGTAGTTATTACGATATCCAAATGCTCATAACTTTCTCATTATTTGTCCGATTTTTCTCAAAGTTTCTTTGTTCTTATTCTTTAATTTTTCTGTTTCAACACAAGCCTACTTATTCCAAGGTTCCATTCCCCTTTAATGTGATTTTTGTCAAAGGCATATTTCATTCGAAAACAAAATCGTAACAGACAGCATTCGTTCATATTTATATGTTCATGATTAGAAGGTGATTATATGATATACATGTATATACTTATATCGAGTAGATATTTGATTGTTGAGTAGTCCATGTTTGTTTGTTTTTTCACTAAAAGTTATTATTTTCAAAGCCACATCAAGAAAAAAATCCTGATTGATAATTGGTTCTAGCATTACAAGACAAGGAGTGATCTATCACTTATTCAAATATTTCTTTGTGTGTGTTTCACGAGATATAAAGAAACGATTCTAATTCATCTAAGGACCTTTTCACACGTGAATTTTGAATCATCATTGTATTGATGATTGCAATTTAATTTAGAATCATCGGACCTTTCACACGCTCACTCGAAAACCTTGGTGACTTGTTAATAAAAGCACTGCATCGTTACGATAAGTGCATGGCAATTGTATTACATGTATCTACGGAAGTGCTTGAAAGGATAAGCTCTGCCTCAAAAAAGATGTCTTAGAGGTAAAGCCTTTCATACGTAAGATTCGTACCTTAATTTGAGCGAAACTTTACTGGAATTTCCGTTTCTATTTGTGGTAACTCCCGTAGGAACTCAGCAGGACAGCATTCACCTCCACAGTAGCCTTTGTGATTGTAGTTGGTTTCACACGTGCTAAGAATTCGTCATTTATTTAGTCTTATTTATCACTGGAATCATCATTCAAATTGCTATTTTTTACCGTGTGATAGGGCGGTGAAAACGATGTTTCGTCATTGATAAAATTATTCGTATGAATAAAGTTTGTATATCATCAAGACTTAAGAGGAGGTCATCCCTTCCGTAAGCATTTTTACTATCACCTTTCCGCCCTTTCACACGGTAAAAAAAAAATCGTAAGGCTAATGACGAATATTTAGCACGTGTGAAACCAAACGAGGACATGATTAGAATCACGAACGCTAATCACAGTCACGATTACAATAGCAATCATCATTTTAATGATGATTCAAGATTCGATTGTGAAAAGGCCTTTGTCAAATGTGTATTTGTCAACATTTAATATGAAAAGCAGTTAGGGTAGTAGTAATGTCGATTTTAATAGTCATGAACTATTATGGAAAAACAAAAAGTAGGCCCTATTTGAAATTAAATAAAAATTCACTGCAATCATTATTTTATTATTGTAGTTTCGAATAGTTATGTGCATAAAGTTAGAGTAATCATGGTTTATAGTTTTGGATTGCATTAAATGTTGAATTGACCACATTCATGGTATAGAATTGCTATTAAATGTTATCTGGGTAGATTTTCGAGCTATGATTTACAGTAGCGGTCCACATGTCCGCTGCCATGGTTGCATACAACTTCTTTTTTCCAAATTCTAGACTCTCGTGTTTACAGCCCGAAATTCAAAAATCGATTCATAAAGACTTTGCGTTGTTTGAATCTTATAAATTCGAATTATATTTGACCTTGATCATGTGACCTGAAACTCATGTCGGTTGATTAGTGCCACTTGATTATCACTAACAAAACAAGGTGGTTCACAAACCATGAGTCTCGTCTGATTCCGCGATCAATAAAACATGCCAAATTACCTTTTGATGTGAAGATGGCTATGTAAGTATATGCCTGTACGTGAAAAATTATCATTTGAAATTTATATAACATAGGTTAATGTGGACTTCTTCAGAAAAAAGAGGATCGAGGATATTTGAATTCCAGTTCATCGTGGCTTAGCCGTGAACCAGAATAGCCTGGTGGTTGAGTCGCTGACCGGAAAGCAGTAGATGGCAGGTTCGAATCCCACTGGTTCCAATTTTTTCTGACTTATGATTTATGATTTTCATACAGATCGAACATACTGATCTTATGATTTTCATTACAGATCGAGCATACTGATCTTAAACAAATAGGAGTAATGCCGAAAATTTGTTTAACAAATTAATGTGGACATGTTTGATCATTTGACATTTTGACCCCTGAATGACAGAGGCGTCGATCCTGGGGGGCAGTGGGGGGCGATCGCCCCACCAATGAAGATATTTGGGGGGCAAAAATATCGTTTTGCCCCCCCCCCCAATAGTTCCGGTTATGCAAAAAAACAAGATTGTAATGTTCAGCAAGCGAGATTGAGATACACAACTCGTTCTCTATTCAAAATCGTGCTCAAAATGTCCGCTTTTCAGATTGGAATTTTAAAATTTTCAGCTCGCGCTTCGCGTTCGCATTTCATGATTAAATAGGTGAATATAAATGTCCTGTTTTCAGTTCTAAGCCTAAAAAAAACTCCTACTTCGATTTGCAATAATATTTGGTTGGATATATATCTTGTTCTTTATCAAGAACGTCCATTAAACTGTCATTTTTTTAGATAGAAATATCAATATTTTCAGCTCGCCCTTCGCGCTTGCATCTATTCTTCTTTTAGATTCCAATCTTAAACTTTGGTACCAAAAATGCTTAGAATATCAAGCTTTCAGGTCAGAATGTAAAGAAATTTCAGCTTGACACTCTCGGCACTCGTATCATCTGTGTAGTGAGATGTATCCTCCTCATGAGTTACTACAAACAGTCCTAAACAGGCACGCTTTTCCTGTCTAAAAAAAAATCAGCTCGCGCTTCGCGCTCGCATTAATTTTTTAGTGAGATACGTGTCTGTGTGTCATGATATATATATACACACACACACCCTCACACCCATATATATATATATATGCCTATGTGTGCGTGGGTGGGTCTTTTGTACGATCGAGCGCCTTTGGAACGTTGATTAATGATTTCCCCCCCCCATCTGAAAATGGATCGACGCCCCTGCTGAATGACCTTTGAACTTATCTTTATCACCACCAATGTGGTATTGATCATTCGTACCAAGTATGGACTAAATTGGCGCAGAAATAAAGAAATGAGACCAAGATAAACAAAACTTAAACATTGTTAATTGTAAGTGCTAATTTAGCACTTACAAGGCTTGTATAGTGACTGCACTACGAGTGCTGATTTACTAGTTCAAATTTGAACTAGAAAATTAGCATTGTAATGCAGTCACTATACAAGCACTGTTAGTGTTAAATTAGCACTTTATTTTTTACAGTGTATACTGACAGGTCCATCTCTCTGTATCCCCTTTCCTCTATTATACATTGATATACGTTGTTTTTTTGTTTTTTTACTGTTTGTTGGTTTGTATACTGAAATTCCACTCCGTACAAATTGATGTAATTCAGCCTTTAGTTTCTAATTGCTTTTAATAAATGTCACATTATCACAATAGATACCATCTATCTATCCTTTTGTTAAAAAAATGATGTATATGGTGATACAGTGATTTTTATTTCTTATACGGCCCCTTCAGGGGCATGGAAGAAATACAATAGTCTAACAACAAATATAGATATAAAAAAAGTTAAAAGATAATAAAAGCTTAAAATATCAGACTCTTACAACAAACGGGTAAAAGGCAAGAATCGAAAATAAAATATATGGACTAATAACATGGCATAAAAATAGTCTGAACTACGAACATGTACATTAATTTCAAAAAGACCATTTCAACAACTGGAAGTGCATGAAAAAAAGGAAAGACACAAAACTTCGACATGATGACTTTACAAAATTTGGATAGTATTCTTTAAGTGCTTAATAGATTTAAAATTGAATAGCTGACTAAACTTAATGACATTAGGTCTACTGTAATCATAAGTCTTAACATTCTTCTTACGCTCATCATTGAAAAACGGACATACTAAAACATAATGAAATTCATCACCCTGAACTTTAAGGTTACACAATGGACATATTCCAAGAGGGTGATCAGAGGAATAACGACGTTTAGCAATTGGCAGATTATGATTACCGCACCCATGATTTGATCTGTTAGATCAAAGACCCTTACACAGGATTTTCTTAACCCCGGACTATCGCTAACCCCGTACTATTTTTTTTTCCTTTTCACACATGCCAAATGGCTATTGCAAACCCCGGATAAGGAATGCTTGCTTTTCACACACGAAACTCGCTAACCCCGGACTAGTGGTAGCTCATGCTTTAAATACAATTGTCGATCATTCGTAGTACAAGTACTTCACTTGTACACTTTTTAGACACGCTAGAATTTCCTTAACCCCGTACTATAGGTGGGGCTACACTGCCATTTAGCCCCACCTATAGTACGCGGTTAATAGGTTAGCCCACTTTCGATTTACACTAGCGATCTTAAACCCGTACTATCGCTCTTAGCACCGCAATTGCTGGGATAACCCTGCTTTTTTGCAGGGCCAAATAAACCCGTGCTAAAGGTGGGGTTAGCCCACTTTGCAAAAATACTGTGTAAAAAGAAAGTGGGCATAAGCCCCTTTTACACCTTCACGGATGCATCACGGATCTCAGTCCGTGATGATCCGGGGTGCCAAATTTGTATTTTCCTAGCATTCCCGGAGTGAGTACGGAGTTAACTGGTTATTAACACGGATATGTACGGAAAAGTACGGAGTCTACAAGGATAGGCAAGGTAGCAATAGGGATCCTGTTTGATATGCTCCCGGAGCCAACACGGAATACCCGGATGATCACGGATGTTACTGGGTCTTTACACGGACCTTACCACTTCTTGTCGCCGGCATCTTGCTAGAATGAAGTTTCGTCCCTTTTTGCAGCATCTGGAGCATGCTCGTGCTTGGTTATGAATACGGACTATTCATGTACGCAAACAATACAAACATTTGACCCCGGATAAAGCCGGTATCAACAAGGATCACCCGGTTCTTACAAGGAGCCTCCCGGATGCATTCGGTAGCTACACGGATGTACAAGGAGGCTACAAGGATGAACACGGATGATTATCAGTCCGTGTACTCCGGGATGAAAAATTGAACATGTTCAATTTTTCTCCCGGACATGCGGAAAATCAAGGATGGCGCCGGATGAGTAGCCGGAGTGTACACGGTAGTCCCGGACTGTACACGGATGACCCCAGATTGACAATCCGGGATAATCCGTGTTGCTTCCGTGAAGGTGTAAAAGGGGCTTAAGCGTAACCCCGTACTATAGGGGGGCTAAATGGCAATTTAGCCCCACCTATAGTACGGGGTTAAGGAAATTTTAGCGTGTGTAAAAAGGGTATTAGATGATATTTGACCTCTCAATCTAAATCACCAAAAATGTGGTGTTTCACAAGTATCATTTTTTTCCAATTAATGATGAACACAATTCATCCAGAAATACACACAAAAAATGAGACAAGAGTTTTGACCCCTAAATGTCCTTTGACCTCTCCATGTCCATCATTACAAATGTGATAGTACCCAAGGATCACCTTTACCAATTATGAACACGATTGGTGCATAAATAAAGAAATGAAATCAAGTTCTTTTTAGAAATAACATTTTTGTAACAGACCTACAGGAAAAGTGATTACCACGTCTCTGCCGAACTTCGTTTAGACGAAACAAAAAAGAAGGGACAAAATAAAAAGAATAGAAAATGGGTTGTATAGGTGAAGCTTTCGGTGAATGAAAATATTTTTTCTTTAAAACGAATAAAAATTACATTTGACAGAATGATGGTAACTTTCAGGGAAATATGAATTGACGCTAGTCAGGATTAATAAAAGTACACTAAAATGCTTATTTTATGCAATCGATTCAAGTTGTCAAGTCTTTTTTTGAAAAGAATACTTTAAAAAATATGAAGACAGGTAGATATCTTTTATACCCAATTTTATGTTCTCATGGTAAGGTATGAACATTTAGTTTCGCATAAGAATATTGCAATATGGGAGAATTAAAAAAATATTTTCTTGGAGTGGACCTAACCCCTTTGCAAACAAACTATTCTGAAGAGCTCATTTGTCAAAAGGGGTTAGGTCCATTGTTCATAAATTTTACTGTTTTCTGTCTCAAAACCTCTGAATTTTTAGTCGTTCTGATGAAAACAAAGAAATTTGAAATTCATATGAAAACTTGAATAAAAGTGGCAAAGAAAAATCACCTTTTTAAATCAAAATAGATTGGATGCATTTTAGTTTAAATTGCAAAAAGGGTTAGGTCCACAATGATAATTTTTAAAATGATATATAGAAAAAAAATTAAGACAGGTAGACATTTCTAAGACATTTCTTTTATACCCAATTTTATGTTCACATGATAGGGTAGTACATCATGACAAATTAGTTTCTCATAGAAATGTTGCCGTAAGTGAGAATAAAAAACATGGTTTTTCTCGGAATGGTAAAAATTGGACCTAACCCCTTTTGCAACGTAACTCTTCATATATACATTATTTTACCCACAGTTCACACACGATGTGTACAGTTTTCATATTTACAAAACATACGGTCTTTCATACAGAAGGTAGGCGAAAAGGGGGCGCAAAAAAGGAGAACGAAAGAGGAAAAAGAAATGGGGAGGGAAAAAAGGAGGAAAAGGAGAAGAGATTTTTTAAAGTAAGGAAAGAATTGGAAAGGGGAAAAGAGAAAGGGAAAAAAGTAAAGAAAGGAAAAAGTAGAGATGGGGGAAGAGAGAGAGAGTGGGTTAATAAAATGGGGGGGGGGTACTCATCTGATTTCTTTACTGGCCCTGATAAGAAATAAATCAATAAATAATTCGCAGATGGTATAAAGACAAACGACCTCGTACCTGTCTCGGTCTACTTGCAGTAGTTTACAGCACACACACCCGTTTGACAAAAAAAGACAACTATAAAACTCAAGTCCAAAAATATTGACACAGACAGTCTGTGCCTTCAGACCGTAAGAAGTGGTCATGTATTTGAAAGCAACTTGACATAAATTTCTGTGACCGATAAAGGGAAATGAATGTGCTGTGATGTAAACAGACTCTTTTTTTGACCGGTTCCGTTCGCGAAACAAATCCACTTTGAACTAATATCGGGCCGGGCCAGGTAATTTCAGATGTATACAAAACGCGGGTCTATGGTTCACAATCATGGTCGATAGGAATGCGTGCATTATACAGTACAGGCCTAAGCTGCAAAATAGAATTGAATGATTAGTCTACCTAAATAATGCATAGGCTGATCCAGGAGGGGAATCGAAGGGGCACCCCCCCCCCCTATCGGCGGCACGAAAAAAAGGGAGGAGAAAAGGGGAAATTGGTAAATAGACAAATTTTCAGGTCATTACAACCATAACGATGCTCTGCTATCTTCTAGACAATGGCATAATGAGTTAAAAGTTTTTAGGGGTTAGATAAGACATCTGGCAATTAAAAAAAAAAACGGATTTTTGTTACGAAAATGCAATTTTGTGATAGATTTTGACATAATAGGAAATAATATCATATTTAACATCTCTTTTCTCTTTTTTCTTGGTCTTGACGCCACTGCTCCTGGAGTATCAATATATATTCATACGACAATCCTCCTTCTGTCAATCAATTACCAGTGCCTTAGAACGATTATTGAGGGTGTGCTGGTTTGGCAAATGAAGAAAAAAAGTTTTGTTCCAAAATGAAGTCATTCTGGTCATGAAAAAAAAATGAGAGAAAAAAAAAAGGTTTTCTTTTTCGTTCCAAAATGAAGGAGAGTTTAGTCAAAGTTCTACAAAATACATGTATAGCATACCAACCTGATTTCCAAGGGTAGGCAGCACTCCCAGTAAAAATCCTCCCACGGCCACCCTGTAGTGCAATCTCTGCGGTGCAGCGGCGAACTCCTCTGTCAGTCTTAAAAGACAAGTTCACCCCCAACGAAACGTTGATTTGAATAAAAAGAAAAAAATCCAACAAGCATAACACTGAAAATTTCATCAAAATCGGATGTAAAATAAGAAAGTTATGTCATCTTTTAAGTTTCGCTTTATTTCACATATATATTCACATTCTGATTTGCATGCGAATGAGGGGACTAATGACGTCATCCACTCACTATTTCCTTTATATTTTATTATATGAATTATGAAATATTCTAATTTTCTCCTCATTATCCTGTGAACCAAAATTTAGTCTTCCCTGAGCATGTGGAATTACCATTGTTTTAACATTTTATATGGGCATGTGAAAGACATAGAAAACTTATCATAATTCTTACCAGTCTTTTCTGTAGTTTAAGTATTTCTGTTAAAGATATTTATTGCACGATCCCTAAATCATGCACCAATAGTTTAAATGTTGTAAAATAAGAGTATTATAAAGTGTTAATAAAATGTGTTAAGGTATTTATTATTTAGGTCTATTGATAACTCATACATTTTTTGAAATACTATTAAGAGTGTGATTAACATGGCTCTTCAATTTCATGTCTTCATCTAAACATATTTCGATGAATTTTATTGTTTGAGGTCGTAATATTAATTCAATATTTATATACAATTGATCTTTATTTCCATTTCGATTACCAAAAATCATGAAGTGTGGTTTTTGAACATTTGATATCAATTTATTACTCACAAACCAGGTAATTACTTTTATCAATTCATTACTAACAGTTTAGGAGGCGCGATAGCTCAGTCGGTATAGCGGGGCTTTCGGATTCCGGTGACCCGGGTTCGATTCCCAAGTGGTGCGCTAGTGCCCTTTGGTAAGGCATGTATCCTCATTACCAGGTCTCTCGGAGAGGACCTTAAGCCGTTGGTCCCCTAGTTGCTTGCTCACAGGCATTCGTGCTTTCTTAGCAGTCAGGTAAAAAACCTCGGTATGTTTTTTTTATGTTTTTTGGATTAAAAATTGTGGGTTATTATGTTGCATGAATATATTATCAGCAAAAATGATAGAGTTAAGGAAAGAAGAACAAGGAGATATACATCAAAAATAAAATTGGACCTAAAATTGAACCTTGGGTGACCCCTCATTTCATTGATGCGATATTAGATTTAAAGGAATTAAATATAGTATATTGTTTTCTATTCGAAATATAAGTGCAAGTTATTTACCTTTTATGCCGAAAAATTAAGTTTATTAAATTAGGTATGATCAATACAGTTAAAGGCTTTTTTAAGATCTAAAAAAAAAAACGGGATTGTATTATTTTCTTCTAAGGCTACATTTATATGGAATATAAAATCAGTAACAGCTAGTTATTCTGATTTTTTTTTCCCTAAAGCCAAATTGTTTATATTTGTGAATTTCAAAAGACTGGAATTGATTCATTTTTCAAGAATTTGAGAAAAGCAGGTAAGAACATTGCATAGAGAAGAGATATTGTAGTTTGGAAATTCATCTTTTGAGCCCTTTGTATGTACGGGAATTATAGGAAATTTACAATCATCCGGCACCATTCCTATCAGAAACCATCAAATAATTTTTTCCGCCTGCGCTTTGCGCTCCCATCAATTAATTAGTTATATACCTATCCTGTTCAAAATCACAAAAAGTGCTTGGAATGTCCATTTGTTAGGTCGGAATGTCAAACATCAGCTCGCGCTTCGCGCTCGCATTGTTTAAATTTTGAAATATGTATCGTCTTTTTGGCTAACTGCGAACAGTTCTGCTCGTGCTTCACGTTCGCGGTAATTATCGTATTAATAATCTTGTTTAGGATCACGAACATTGCACAGAATGTTCCATTTCCATTTTCCATTCAGGACAAAATACATACAATTTAAAAAAAAAAGAATAGCTCGCGCTCGGGCTATTAAGATTATCACATATTCATGTTGTTTTACAAAAATCAAGCTGAGAAATGACTGTTTGGACTACCACTTCAAAGAAACAAAGAAAAATCATCTTTGAGCGGCCGATCGAGGAAAATGTGGATGAAAGTTTTTTGACCGCCCCCCCCCCCTAATTGGCGAAAGCTTGATCCGCCCCTGAATTTACCTGAAGAGGCAGACATCATGTCCTCTTCAAACCGTATCCGGACATGTTTTAGTGGATTATTCCTTGCATAGTCGGCAACATAGTAGTGATAAACTTGAAAGCATGTTATGTTTATAGCGCTGCGTGAGACCTTGGTAATCTGGTATCAAATATTTTTAACAAGATCTGAATTAACTTTGTTTTATGTTTCAAGAAGCATGCTTATACAGTGATTACACGAGATTCGTATCGCTTTTTGAACTTCCCTAAAATTTTGAGGTGACGTTGTGATTTCGTCTGCCTTTTAACAATATAATAAAATTCTTAAACTAAGAAGGGAAATACTTGGTGCTTCCAACGACTTTTTTTATCACAGTCTTCGAAACCTTAAATGCAAGGAACTGATAGCATTTTCGGAGACATCTCGATCACGTTTTTTCTTTCCTTACTGAAAAGAGATGAACCGTAAAAATAAGTAGTACCTTAAAGGTTTAAACCGTATAATGTGGTAAAAGTCTAATAGTTCGATGTGACGTTGTGGTTTCGTCTGCCTTGAACAAGAAAGGAATATTCCTCTTATACTGAGTGGAGGTGGAGATAGTTGGAAATTCACACGACTTTTTAT